>NW_027185698.1:22263084-22305942 GCF_028583685.1 Petaurus breviceps papuanus | reverse complement strand
CCAAGCTCCCCGACTGCTTAGATGTAAAGGCTGTCTCCATCCAGGGATGTATGTAAACTGTAAAGTTCATTCAGGCAGTCAGAGACCTGTCTGTTGGTCTGTATTTCTCTGCTTGTATTTTCTCTGTTTGCATTTTTTCTGAAGTTCAGGATGCTAACATTTCCCCTCAACTAGTGAAGGTAATTTAAAAAGGTTCTTGACCCCTTAAACAGCTATCTTTTCTAGTAAAAGAGATCTAAGAAACTATGCTAGCAGTAATACTGGGTTTGACATTGTGGTTGCCACTATATATTCTCACAAAAAGCATGCTGCGATAAAGTAGGGTCATTTACAAAATCATGAGGCATTAAACTAATAGAAAAGAGGTAGAAAATTGTGTCTCAATCACAGCAAGCCTCAGTACCAGTATAACAGACAAAATCCAAGCTGTTGTTTTGTTCCAATGTGATATTTCATATTTTCTATAATTTTCTTTTTCATTCTTTTGGCTTTGTTTTATTTTTTCTTGATGTCTTGTGATATCATTTGCTTCCACTTGGCAAATTCTAATTTTTAAGGAATTATTTTCTTCAGTGAGTTTTAGTAACACTTTTCCATTTGTCCAATTCTACTTTTTAGGCAGTTATTTCCATCCATGAAATATTATATTTCTTTATTTCCATTTGGCCAATTGTGTTTTTTTTAAGCATTGTTGTTCTTCATTATGTTTTGTGGCTCTTTTACTCACTCTCATTTCTTTTACAAAATTTTCCTCTACCTCCCATTTGTTTTTTAAAATCATTTTTGAGGTATTGCAGAAAATCTTTTAAAAGCCTGTGTCCAATTTATATTTTTCTTTGAACCTTTACATGAGACTGTTTTGACTTTGTTGTCTTTTCCTGAGTGGGTCTTGATGTTCCCTTTCTTCATAATAACTTCTTATGATAAGATTCCTTTTCTTTGTATGTTTGCTCATTTTTCCACCCTATTTCTTGGCTTTGAACTTTAAGTTTAAGTTGTGCTCTGTTCCCAGGGTGGGGCTCAGGGGGCACTGTCCTAAGCTTCAGGCTTTTCCCCCACTGTTGTTTTCAGTGCTAGTTCTAGCACTAGTTCTAGGCATCTGGACATTTTCAGTGCTTCCACGGTGGTATAATCTAAGGAGATGTGTGGTCATTCTTCTCTTCTGACCGGAACCCACACTGCTCATCATGGGTCCTGTTTCCTTATGACTAAAAGTGATATTGCTCCTCAGGGGTTCTCCTTCCTGATGACTGAAAGTGATACTGCTTCTCAGGGTCCCTGCTGCCTTGGAACAGCGAGTGTGCCTCTCCATCCTGGAACTGTGATTCAGAAGTGGGTATAGGCATTGGGGTTACAAAACAGTGCACTGACCTGTACTGGGTGTTATCACATGGTTCTCCTGGAGTATCTTTCTGCCCAACTGCCCAATTCTGTGACTATCTCTGATTTGAGATTTCTCGAAGCTTCTGCTATTACTACTACTGTTGCCAACTTCAAGGTCTACTGTTGGTTATAACCTCCAAGAGGGCTCTGGGCAAACCTTCAACCATGTGTCACAGACCTCTCCTGCAAATCTCTCTCTTTTTTTTAAAAAAGCAATTGTGGTTAAGTAATTTGCTCAAGGTTACACGGCCAGTTATTTCTGGGTGTGGTGTTAAGTATCAGAGCCCAGATTTGATCCCAGGTCATCTTGACTCTGGGGCCAGTCCTCTTATTCACTGCGCCACCTGGCCACCCCTTGCAAATCTCTTGTTCAGAAAAAATCTCACCTCTTTGTTTTGGCTCTGACACTGCAGAGTTCAATTTTAGAAGTTATTTTAAAACTGGAAGGCAATGTTGAAAGAGCTCCACTGTGTCTTTTACTTAGCCATGTTGTCTCTGCACCACCCCCCTAACCTGCATCCAGTTCTTGATTGAATCTCTCTTGTGAGGGGAAATCCTTCAAACTCCAAGCAGAGTACCTAAGGGAATAGATGCCCTTTCCCTATTTTCTTCCTTCCTCTTCCCTCTTCCCATAACCCGGGTAACCCAGACCCTATAGAGCATCCTGCCCAGAAGCAACATTAGTAAGGATATTTTCAGCCATAGATATAGATCTCTCTCTCTCTCTCTCTCTCTCTCTCTCTCTCTCTCTCTCTCTCTCTCTCTCTCTCCGTCTCTCTCTTTCTCACATACACACACACACACACACACACACACACACACATATATACGTACACACAGATTTGCCATAACTATTACAGCTTGATGAAATGGGAATCACCAACTTTCCTGTTGGACAGAGGGCTATCAGGCCTTACCATCTGTCCTGCTTCTTTATCCTAAGTTCTTTGGGGCATTACTATTTACCATTTTGTTACAGCCTCTAGATTTCTTGTCACTGTCATTTGACTGCCAGAACTCCTTAAAGACATTGTAATAAATGACCATAGTAATGCAGTATTTGACAAATTCAAAGATTCAAGATTTGGGGACAAGAAATCAGTATTTGACAAACATTCCTAGGAAAACTAGAAATCAATTTGGCAGAAACTAGGTATAAACCAAAATCTCCCACTGTATACAGATATAAGGTCAAAATGAGTATATGATTCATGAGCAAGCTAGGGAAAAATGAAATATTTTACCTGTCAGATTTATTAATGAGCAAAGAATTTGTGAGCAAACAAGAAATAGAAAGCATTATAGGATGTAAAATGATAATTTCAATGACATCAAATTAAAAAGTTTTTGCAGAAACAAAATCAATGAATCCAAGCTTAGAAAGAAAGGAGAAAACTAGGGAGGGGGAGTTTTTACAACTTAATTTATCTGATAAATGCTTCATTTTACACACACACACATGCACACACACATGTATGTATATATTGTTTTGGAATCCTCTTGTGCTATAAGAAATGATGAACAGGTGCAATGGCAATTTGAAGATCTTCCCTGCTCCTTGACAGGCTTAAGTGAATTAGAGGAACTTCCCTGATTTGAAAATATATTCTACCCCCTAATAGGCTGAATGTGGTCACATGCAGCCTGTGGTGGGAGGTTTGCTTTTGAGGAACACCCACACCTTGTTACTTTGTGATTGGACAGTGGGTCAAGAGGGTTGCAACATTCTCTGAACCAGGAAAAGGCTATATATACCCTGATGTGAGGTTTTGTTTTGGCGCTCACTAATGGGAACAGTTGTGTGATTTGACCAGATGAGACTCTGGGCAGCCATTGAGCCCCAGCTTTGAAAACCCAGATCTTGGTCCTTCTCTCTCTGGTGACTAACTAGGTATGGACGTAATGGTCAGACATCTGGAACCCTGTCTGCTTGTCTGTTTTTCTGTCTGTATTGTTTTCTGCTTGTAACTTCTGTTTGATTTATCTGAAGTTCAGGGTACTGACATTTTCCCCTGAACCAGGTAAATGATATATGTTTGTTTAAAGTAAGATTATTAACCCCTTTTTGAGTTGCTTTCCTTTAGAAAAGCAGATCAAAGAAACAATGCTAGAAGCCACCCTGGGGATGCTGGGGTGCTTGCTGCTACAACAGGATAATTTAAAAAAAACCTAGGAAGACTTATATAAACTGATGCAAACTGAAATGAGTAGATCTATTGTACACAGTAACAGCAATATTGTACAATGATCAATTGTGAATGACTTAGCTCTTCTCAGTAATATAATTATCCAAGATAATTATAAAGGACTTAAGAGGAAAATTGCTATCTATCTTCAGAAAAAGAACTTGAAGGATCTGAATGTAGATCAAAACATAATAATTTGTAAACTTTTTCATTTTCATTGAATTTTTAGGGTTTTTTTTTGGTCTATGTTTTCCTTTGTTATGTGGCTAATACAGAAAAATATTTTTCTGCTTGACTACCCATGCATAATCTATATCAAACTGACTTCTCAATAGGGGAGAGGGGAGGAAAGAAGGAAGAAAATGTATTACTCAACATCAAAAATTTATTTTAATTGTTTTTACATGTCACTGGAAAATCTATTTTTTTCACAAAAGAAAAAAGTCTCATTCTTTAAATATTTCCTCATATGGAATAATCTCAACATCCTTCACTATCCTAGTTACCCTCTTCAGCATGCTCTCCCACTTAATGTCTTTCCTAAAATGTGGTGCTCAAGACTAAACACAATATATCACTTGTATTGCATCTAATCCGAACAGCTCTAATCAAGACAGTGTATAGTAGGGCTATCATGACCCTAGTCCTGGTCCCTGTGCTTTTCTTAAAGCAGCTCACGATCTATCATACATACATACATGCATGCATGCATACAAGTGGCTCCAATATTATTCTATTGACTTCAATTAAGCTTGTAGTCTACTAAAATCCCCCATCTGCTATCTAGCCATGCCTCCTTCATCTCATTCTTGGGGATCCCAAACTAAATGTAGCTGGATCTTTTTGTTGCCCTCAGTGGTTAAAGATAATACTGTCATTTGTTAAAATAAGGTTGTTTGCCCTAGTGCCTGGCTGATTCCACATAATGTCTATGGAATTTTCATTAGCTCATGAACATATTGAATCAGACCTCAGTGGTCTGAGCTTATGCAACTTCATCTTTGGAAGTATCTGGACCACAGATTGTCTTCTATGAGGAATGTTGCTTGTTGTTTTTGTTGTCGTTGTTGTTGTTGCTGTGTTAAATTCCAGTTTCTAATTCTTCCTCTTGCTGAAGGCTCCAGATAATGGTTACCATTTTTTTTTTAGCCATGAAGCATGGTTTGGTTTGTGTTTTTTTGTTTGTTTTGTTTTTTGCTTTTTGGAGGGGTAAGGGTTGAGTGGGGTTGAGTGACTTGCCGAAGGTCACATGGCTAGCAAGTGTGTCAAGTGTCTGAGGTCAGATGTGAATTCAGGTCCTCCTGACTCCAGGGACAGTGCTCTATTCACTTCGCCACCTAGCTACCCCTTCTAATTCCTTCTCAATTCTTCCTTCTTACTAGTGCTTTTTCTAATGAAGGATTGCTAGATTTAGAAGCAGAAAGCTGAAGTTCAGGTATTGGTTATGATTCATATGCACGAACAAGTCACTTAATTCTTCTTAGACTCAATTTGTTCCTCATTTAAATGGTGATAATAAGACTGTCACCACAGGCATGCATAGTGTGTAAGGGAGATATGCTGGCACACATATACACTTTTTACTGGTACTACCTACCTGACAAGCTTATTGTGAGGAAGTGCTCAGGAATCTTCAAAGTCTACAGAAATGTGAGTAATGATGATGGGGATGATTCCTCATTCTCATCTGTCAAATCAAATTAATAATTTTATTGAATACTATATTCCGTACCATGACAAGCTTCTTCTTTTTTTATTACTATTTATCTATACAATTTCTGGGTATTTCCTAATTGGTTGGTATAGTAATTGTACTGTGAATATAGGAAATCCCTTACTGATACTAAATATTTCTCAGCTTCCTTATATCCTATTAGTGTTAAGAGAAACTGCTGTCATGTTTTAATATTTTAGGAAAGTTTTTCTGTTTATTTTTTAATTGTCTGGGACCTTGATTTAGTCAATGTCAACAATTCCACGTAATAATTTCCTCTACCAGTACAGATCAGGAACTCTTCTGTGACTTAAGATCCTAGAGGTTTCCATGGGACTCAGAATGGTTGTAACTCATCATCTGACTAGTATGTAGCAGATATATGATTGGAACCCAAATCTTCCCGTTCCCAAGGATGTCCCACTTTCCTTATACTATGCTGGCTCTTTGAAGTATGCTTTTAAGTAAAACATTGCAATTCATTTCTTCCCATACAGTTTTGGACTAAGTGCACAAACTGGAATTCACTCTGTTGAGTTCTCTTTTGAAAGCCCTTTCAAGGTGCACATACTTGAAATGATTAAACCAAATGTTTTGACTCTCAAAGTGCTTTCGACACATTTCTCTAGAGTCAGGAGGAAGAGAAGGAAGGTTTTCAGCAGCACACAGTGGTTTTAGTTATAACATATATGCTGAAAATAGATAAATCTCAAACTGGAACCTTGTACCAATTTTCCTGTCCCCATTGATGCCATGTTAGTCAAAGATTCTAATATCTTAAAGGAAGCTTAGGGATTAATGAAGGCCAAGAACATTGATAGTGAACAGGCTATGATGTCCAGGGCCCAATTGGGGGCAGCAGTGTGCTATGGGTTGGATGTCCCCAGTGAAGGCTGAGGGTTTTCCCTGCATAATCTTACAGTTTGGGTATGAAATCAGTTACTGTGCCTCGGCACAAAGCAAATGAGGTATTGAATAGTCAGGCTGTCCTCCAGATGAAAGGATAAAATTTCTAGGATACCAACACTGAAAGCCGAAATACAAAGCAGTGTCTATGATAAGAAAAGATCAAACGTGAGCCTGGGACATGCCAGTCCCCGTTAGTGTGCCAGCTACAAAATTCTTACTAAATATTTGGCAGCACAGTTTTGAAGACCTCTTTCAGATTTCTTCGTTTTATTGGCTCTGCCTCTTAAAGATCTATCCCATTGGCTCTAACTCTTTTTAAAATTTTTTTTTGGTCTTCATTATTTTGTTTACATTTAGTTTGCAAGATTCAGTTCTACAATTCCTTGAGTTTCAAATTTTCTCCCCCACCTTCCCCTCCTCCCTCCATGGCAGCATACAATCAAGTATAAGATCTGCAGATACTTTCACGTTAGACATTAGTCAGGTTATAAAGAAGGATTGTATCAGATTGAATGAAAAATGAGAAAGAGGAAACAAAACCAAAAAAGAAAACGAAAAAGATCAGGTAATTTGCTTCAATCTGCATTCAAACTGTGTTCTTTCTAGTTCTTTCTCTGAATGTAGACATCTATCTCCATCATGAGTTTTTGGAGTTGATTTATAACCCTGCATTGCTGAGAAGAGTCCAGTCTATCAAAGTTGGTGGTCACACATATGTTGTATCTGTAATTGTGTACAAATTGCTCCCAGTTCTGCTCTTCTCACTCAGCATCAGTTCCTATAAGCCTTTCCAAATAAATATGAAGTCCATCTGCTCCTTGTTTCTTATGGCTCAATTGCATTCCATTACATTCATATAACACAACTCGTTCAGCCATTCCCCAATTGATGGGCATCCCCTTGATTTCCAATTCTTTGCCACCACAAAAAGAGCTGCTATAAACATTTTTGTACATATGGGTCTTCTTCCCACTTCTATGATCTCTTTGGGATACAACCCTAGAAGTGGCATTGCTGGGTCAAAGGGTATGACATTTTGTATAGCCTTTTAGACATAGTTCCAGATTGCTCTCAAGAATGGTTGAATCAGTTCAGAACTCCACCAGTAATGCATTAGTGTTCCAATTTTTCCACCTCCTCTCCATCATTTATCATTTTCCTGTTTTGTCATCTTAGCCAATCTGACCTGTGAGGTGTGGTACATGAGAGTTGTTCTGATTTGCATTTCTCTAATCAATAGTGATTTAGAGCATTTCTTCATATGCTTTTATACATATATATATATAATATATATATCTTTAAGAGCTATTTCTTCCTCTGAAAACTGTTCATATCCTTTGACCAATTATCAATTGGCGAATTACTTGTATTCTTACAGATTTGACTCAATTCTCTGTATATTTTAGAGATGAGGCCTTTATCAGAGACATTGGTTGTAAAAATTCTTTCCCAGCTTTCCACTTCTCTCTTAATCTTGGTTACATTGGCTTTGTTTGTACAGAAGCTTTTCAATTTAATGTAATCAAAATTATTGATTTTGCACTTTTTAATGCTCTCTAGTTCTTGTTTGGTCATAAAGTCTTCCCCTCTCCATAAATCTGACATGTAAACTATTCCTTGCTTTCACAATTTGCTTACAGTATCAGCCTTTATACCTAGATCATGCACCCATTTAGACTTGATTTTGGTATATGGTGTTAGATAATGGTCTATGCCCAGTTTCTGCCATACTATATTCCAGTATTCCCAGCAGTTTTTGTCAAATAGTGAGTTCTTATTCCCAAAACTAGGGTCTTTGGGTTTATCAAACAGTAGATTACTGTAGTCTTTGATGGCTGAGTCTTGTGTACCCAATCTATTCCAGTGATCCACTACTCTATTCCTTAGCCAGTACCAAGCAGTTTTGATGACTGCTGCTTTATTACACAGATTAAACTCTGGTATAGCTAGTCCAACCTTCCCTAGCATTTCTTTTCATTAATTCCCTTGATGTTCTGGACATTTTGTTCTATTGAATGAATTCTGTTACTATTTTTTCTAGCTTTATAAAGTAGATTTTGGTAAATTGTTTGATATGGCACTAAATATGCAATTTAATTTAGGTAAAATTGGCATTTTTATTATATTAGCTCAATCCAGCCATGAGCAATTGATGTTTTTCCAATTAGTTAGATCTGACTGTATTTGATAAGTGTTTTGTAGTTTTGTTCATATAGGTCCTGGGTTTGTTTTGGCAGGTAGATTCCTAAATATTTTATAATGTCTACAGTAAATTTAATGGGATTTCTCTTTCTGTTGCTTACTGTTGAATTTCATTAAAAATATGCAGGAAAGCTGAAAATTTATGTGGACTTATTTTATATCCTGCAACTTTGCCAAATTTATTTATTGTCTCAAGTAGTTTTTTACAAAATTCTCTAGGATTCTCTAAGTATATCATCATATCATCTGCAAAGAGTGATAGCTTGGTCTCTTTGGCTAATTTGATTCCTTTCATTTCTTTTTCTCCTCTAATTGCTACTGCTAACATTTCTAGTACCAGATTGATAAGAGGGGTGATAGTGGACATCCTTGTTTCACCCTTGATCTTACTGGAAGTAGTTCTAGCTTATTCCCATTACATATAATACTTGCTAATGGCTTTAAATAGATGCTACCTATTATTTTAAAGAAGACTCCATTTATTTGTATACATTTTGAGGTTAGATTTATCAAGTTCAGAGAGGGAGGAATTAAGGTTCCCCCAGTAGTATAGTTTTGTTATCTATTTCTTCCTTTAATTCCCTTAGCTTCTTCTCTAGGAATTTGGATGCTATACCACTTGGTGCATATATGTTAAATAATTATATTGTTTCATTCTCGATGGTATCTTTTAGCAGGATATAGTTTCCTTCCTCATTTCTTTTAATTAGATCTATTTTTGAATTTGCTTTATCTGAGATAAAAATTGCTACCCCTGCTTTTTTTACATTAGCTGAAGCAAAATATATTCTACTCTTCTAATTTTTCAATCTTCATGTTTTGCTTGGTTGACTCTTGGTGCATCATAGAGTTTTTAGATTCAATTTGACTGATTCTAATATTTAGTGGATTATTTTCTTTGGATAGTTTTTGAAGGTCCTTTTTTAAGGAGGTATTTTCTCCAGTTATATTTTGAACCTCCTGTGCCAGTTCACAAATTTTACATTTTAAGGATTTGTTTTCTTCAGTGAGTTTTTTTTTTCAATTTGGTCACTAAAGATTTAAATGTATCTTCTACCCCTCTAATTTGGCTTTTAAAATCTTTCTTGAGCTCCTCCAAGAATGCTTTTTGGGCTTGAGACAAGTTTATATTTCCTTCTGTGGTCTCAGGTGTGAGTAAAGAGTCCATGTTTTCCTCTGTATTTAGTTGTTCTTGCTTGCTTATCTCAGATTGATTTTCTTGCCTTTCTCTTCTCCTTCTCAGCTTCCTTCTTTCCAATTGTGATTTCCTATTTCCTGATTTCTCAGGCTGGGAGATAAGGGCCTGGTCATTGACTTTGTGTGCTGTAGCCTCTGGGTGTCTATTCTGAGGCCAAGGCCAGGATTCTTAGTGATTCCCCTGAGTTACCCTGAGGCTCACAGAGTAACCTCTGGTTGATGGGTAGTCTGGCCACTTCACATTTCAGCCTTTATTCCCCTGGGCTACAGCTCACACAGGCTCAGCAGCTGGCAGCCAACAGTGCTGGTGTCTGCAGATTCCCCTGGTGGTGCTTAGGTCCACCTGGGCTTGTATTGTTAGCACTTGCTGGCTCTACCACCCTGGGCTTTGGGAGCTCTTGCTGGTCACATGAGGTGGGGCTTGCTGGGACCTCCCCCCTCTTCTCTTCAGACTTCTTACAGCCTCAGTTGCATCCTTTCTCAGTGACTCCTAAGCCTGAGTCTATTTCTGATATTTCAGGATTTTACTCTTGGTGGGACATTTATCTCTGGGTTTTCTGGGTCAGGGAAGGGGAATCAGAGCAGCTAGAGTTTACTTTGCCATCTTGGCCTCTGGAAAATCAGGTAGGTGATTTTAAACTATCCAGACTGTGGGCTGATATCCCCAGGAGAAGCTATTGTCTCTGTTGTGGTCCCTGTGCTTTCTTTTACACAGCTCCAAGGGATCCTCTGTCCTAAGGTGAGAGGCTGGTGAAATTGCTGTGAATCACCATTGGGGTGGGTGAGGCTGATGGCTGGGGCTCCTTCTCACTGTGCTGTATTCTGCTCTCTGGTCTACCCAGGTGCAGCCCCTGCATGCTCCATGCACCCCCTGGCCAGAACAACAGTGGACATTTTCCTGGGCTGGGAATCTTCCAGGCTCCATCTCCCAGTGGATTCTGTCAATCTAAAATCTGTTCAGATTCACTTTTTAAAGTTTAGTGACAGGATTTATGGATGAGCTTAGAAAACTTACTGCTTCAGTTCTGCCATCTTGGTTCCACCCTTGCTCTAACTCATAAAGACCTATCCCACTGACTATGCCTCTTAAAGATCTATTTCACTGGTGCTGCCTCTTAAGGACCTATCCCTTTAGATTGTATTTGGTTTTGTTTTATTAGATGCAAGCCCATGGGTTATACACATTTCTTTTTAGAGAATGGGGCATGGGTGACTTTTGTAGGCCTTCAGTATAGGAAGCTCCACATGAAGAAATTATTCTGCTAATATAATTGGTATCTTCTTTGTGGTTTATAATCTTAGACTTGCCTAGAACACTGAGAGATTAAGTTATTTACCTGGTCACTAGCCAGGTCTTCCTCACTCTATGGTCAACTCTATACCCAATACACGAAGCTACCTTTTTTTGAATAATTAGGATCTCAAATTAGTTACCAAAACCATACATTACCAAGCATTATAAAAGAGAATTCTGTCCCTTCCAAAGCTTTTCCATGAGCAAGCTTCCTATGTAATTCACTGTCAGTTTTATTCACTCCTGAGGGTAGTGAAATAGGTACTTGGGCTTTAGATATGAAATATATAACATTCTCATATCAACTCATTTCATTAGGGTGTGGATCAGGCTTTCCAAATTTCCACATAAATCATTCAATCCTGGCACACACCTCCTCTTTAAACTGATTGGGTAGACTCTCCAGCAAGATTCCTATTACAACTTTTCCCCTATGGTTTGTGGTTTCCCACTTCTTTGACATGTTTTTTCTAATTTGATCAAAATGTCTTGGAACCTGTACTCACTCATTATGACTGCCATGATTTGTTCCATAGAGCACTTCTGAACTAAGTTACTGAAAATATCTTTCTATTTAAGTGTTTTAAAGTATTGTTTCTGGATTCCTTAAAATTTGGGTCACTTCAGTGAATGCAAAACATCAACATAAGGAATGACACAAGGGTCCACCCCTCCATTAAAGAGCAGTAGATCTTGCCACATTTACCAGAGCCAACAACTTATGCTGGTTTAGTATACTTATCAATTACCAAGGCATATTTCTATTTTCCTTTAGAGACCTCATTGTCACCATTTCTTACTGAACACTGATAGTCCATTATTTCCATATGCCATATTTTTTCCCAAACATTCTCCAATCAGTCACTTCTTTTCAGGTTCTTTGCAAACACACAAAGTACTACTATCAATATTTTGGTCTAGTTATTGCAAGGACATTTTGCTTGAATAATAATAGCTATAATTTTCTTAGCACAATAAGATTTACAAATTGCTTTAAGGTTAAATGATTTGCCCATGGTCCATAACTACTAGTGTCTAAGGCTGCTTTTGAACTCAGGTTTCCTGAATTCAACTCTACCATTCTATCCACTGTACTATCTAGCAAGATGATTGACCAGTGATGACTGTTTCACAGGGAATTTGCAATTCTGACTATGGTTCTTTTAAAACTTACAGCTAAAAAGATCCCAAGGAAGACAAAGACAGAAGCAAAGGTCCAGTAACTATACCCAAAGGTTCACAACATTTCTCTGTCTGGTAGCAAATAGCCATAAACCATGTGTTGGAAAATATCTGGGGTGGGGAGAAGATATGGCATATGTCAATAACGGGCTATCAGTATACAGTAAGAAATTATGATAATAAAGTGTCTAAAGAGGCACTGACAGATTTTTATAAACTAATGAAAAGAGAAAGAAGAATACCAAGAGTATAACATGCACAATAATTATATCCATATAAAAGAAAAGATAATTTTTAAATGGAATTGAGCTCAGTAATGGAAAATATCAAGGGAGATGATGAGGAAGTGATAAGACATGCCTCTTTCCTCATGGCACAGACATAGGGACAGACATTGATCAGAATTCTGTATATATCATTGGACAAGGTTTTTTAATAAGATGTTTTGGGGGTTGTTTCCGTTTTTTCTTAATTATTTCATCTTTTTATTATAAGGGAAGTTTTTCATGGGGGTGGAGGAGGACTATGATGTTAAGACAAAAAAGCAACAATAAAATATATTTAAAAGAACATATTAAAAAGTCAATTAACTAATAAAGATGTCTGAAGCACTTTCTGCCTCAGGCATTATACCAGGCACTGGAAAAGTGGAGGAAAGTAGAAAGAGAGGGATAAAAGAAGAGAAGGTGGAAGGAAGGAAGAAAGGAAGGAAGGAAGGAAGGAAGGAAGGAAGGAAGGAAGGAAGGAAGGAAGGAAGGAAGGAAGGAAGGAAGGAAGGAAGGAAGGAAGGGAGGGAGGAATAGACTTAGAGATTTATGAACCAAGGGCCTAACAGGTCCCACAAATTCAACATGGGGTATGGCAGAGCCTGCTATATCAGCTTCTTTGAGAAGACCGGCTTTTGAGAGGGGCAGCTTGAGACAAAAGTTCAGCTCCTCAGAACTCCTTCTGTCTTGACTGCTGGTCCAAAACTGACCCTCTGTACTGAATCTCTCGTACCAAGTCTTGTTTTCTTGCCCAGTTCAGCCCCAGGGATTTTGAGGCTTTGCAGACACCCAGGACCAGCCCTTATTGTCTTTGTTTTGTGGTTACTCTGTTCTTCTCCCTCTATCCCCAGGCAGGGATTGCCCTTCCCCAGCCTGGCTGTTTTCCTAATCACCAGCAAGTGTTGACCCTGCCCCAGGCAGGATATGACAACAGAAATATTTTAGCTTTTTGGTTCCTAAAGACTATTGCTGAATAGTCAGTCTTAAATGAAAGGAAGGCTTTTGTTTCTAGGCACTTTTGAAAGTAAAATTACTATAAAAATCAACTATTGCAATTCTTTATTCATGTAGTGTTTCTCTAACACTGTTTCCTAGCCTTGATTTCTGTAGTTTCTAAGTTTAATGGTGCATGGGGGTGGGGGGGGCAGGGGATGGGGAGGTTGCTAAACATAATATTCAAGAAAAGATTAGTACTTGCTATGCTGACTTATGATACACTATTAAGGAGACATCTCAATAGTATATACTAGCATGTCAAGGACAATATGTTTTTCTACCTATCACTGGATTGTTAGTGGTAGAACAGGAAATGACTAGTTAATCGCTTTCCATTCTAGCAATCTAAGACCACTGCTTCTAAGGCCATCATGTAGCATTCCTCACTATTATTATCCAAATATCAGGTTGTGAGTATGTCTTCTTTTTTCCCCTATCGGACTGTATTGGAGACAAGTAAAATAAAAATAGAGTTTAACTCTTTGTAATTCCAAGTGCTCAGGCAATTTCCAACTAGCCTCCCTCCCCCTTCTTCAAAGTGTTTATTTTCTTTTGTGGTAAAACAATGTATTACATACTCCAAGAGATTGCCTTTTTCTAGAATCCTCTATGCTCATGCATATCAGGGGTAAAGTAGGTTATTTTATTTTTCTTCCCATAATATATACTTTACTCAAAGCTTTAAACAAACAATGGATTGGCAACTTGAGTAGAGGAAAGGGGGGAGGGGAAGAAGTTCAATTGACTAGGAAAAAAAAAAAACAGAGACCAGACAAGTAAAATGTGTTTCCCTAAATATTACCACAGCAGCCTTTAACATTCTGGAGAAATAGCCAACAATCCAACAATCAGTATGTCCTCGGTTTCTCTATCTATTCATTTTTTCCACTGTTTGCTGAGAATACAAAGCAAGACATACATCTTTGCCAGTTGGGGACATGAGTTTGCTGGATACAGTACCTCTCCCCTGGGTCTCTGGACTAACACCACCAATTTATTTTAAATAGGCCAAACTACAGTTCTTCATTAATCTGGTAATTACTCTGGGTGAAGGCTATTTTGCTGTTCTTAATTCCACATGACTTTATGTGTAAATGTTGTGTCATTTCCAAAGAATAATGACCAGTTGCTCTTCATAGAACAGGAAGAAATAGGTTTCAAATAAAGAAAGGGGGATTCAATTCAGATTGAAGAATGTATTTATACCTTTCTGGAAATATCGGAGAAAAAAGTTCTTGAGGCAGAGGAATGGACAAATTGAATTTTGGAATCTCTTTTCAATCTTGAGTTCCAGTAATTCTGTGGTAAAAAAAAAATACTTTTTCCTTTTATAAGAGAAAAAAGGGGGAATGAAAAGGGAAAATTATTATGCCTGCATGGTGTGATGAACTTTTTCTAATTTTTGTGTCATTTTTATGCATTTGACTGGATGTGAGAAAAAAAGTCCAAGATCCACTCCCCCTTCTTTTTTTTAGCCACTTTGCCCTAAAGAAGTCACTGTAAAGGATGATGGATTTACAAAGAGGAACCTGAGAGACATGTAGCCCAGCAATCCTCATGGAAAGATGAAGAAACCAAGACTCAGAGAGTTTAGTCAACTTATTCACACAGCTAAAAGAAGAGGCAGCATTTGAATCCAGGTCCACAAACTCCAAAACAAGTATCCTTTCCACAGGGCGACTCTCCCTCCCTTGATTTTCAGTTTTGTCATCTATAAACTGAAGACAATACTTGTACTATACTTTATATTTCATACTTCAAAGCATTACAGAAAGAAATTCAATTTGACAAATATTTAAGTCCCTGTAATAATCAAAATACTGTGCAAAAACTTTCTAACTGCAAAGCACTATGAGAAACTGACTTCCCATGTTCTGAAACTGCCTGATTCTCTGGTGTCCTGGGAATTTGATTGATCTAACTGGCCTTCTTGGTGAATGTCATCTACAGCAGATACTAGTAAATAAGACATTTTTCTAATCATCCATTGTATTGAGCAATGAGTTCAGGTCTCTTTTGCCTCAGAGAAAGACTTCTTTTGTTGGTTTTCTTATCTATAAAACAACAACTTAAACAAATTAGATTAGGAGACTTCAGGGTATTACTACTGAATCTAAAGTCCAATAATTCTTTTGTTTTAAGCTTATAGGAAGTCAACTTCTCAGGTTTGTAGATGTCAGCAGTAATCGAACTGTAAGTTACAAAGGACATTTCATGCAGTATTTTGGTTCCCATGCTTCAAGGAATATGTTTTTGTTGTTGATGTTGGTTTGGTTGTTTTTGTTTTTAAAGTAAAAAATTCAGTTTTTTTAAGAGCATTTAATTAATACATCATCCACAGTTGAAAATTTGGAAACATATAGATAAATAATTGTTTTTTTCACTTAGAGTTCATGTTCATGAATTTACTAGACATAACTTTAAAGAGGTCTGGGTGTTACTAAAATAGTCTAAACTCTTAATGCAGAATTACATTTCCTGACAACATCTGCTTTCAATAAAGTAAAGCTATTCAATTGCAAACTGCACAACATTCATTTAAAGGTAAATAATTAGGTATTGGAATAAATGTTTCCTTTAACAATTACAGCATAAAGAATGTGTCATAATCATAAGCCCTTCAGGGATGGGAAGATATTTTTTCTTTAGGTCCCCTGTTAACCCAAGTGCATAACCTCATAGGGTACACAGTAACATCATCTTGGAAAACAGTACCACTGGGTGGTCAGATCCAGTCAATAAGTTCAGTAGATTTCCCTAAACTATTACAATGAAAAAAAAAATAATATCCCCCCCACAAAGAGTGTGAAATGTTTTTCAAATAGACAGATAAAATTTCAAGCTTCAGTTATACCTTTCTGTACAATGTCTCCCCTTTTATTCACATCTGATCTGTCAATTTTACTCAGAGTGAATGAGTAGTATGTATGTGTGTATATGTACACACACATATATAGATACATACATGTATGTATATGTTTATATATAATAATGCATATATATTGTGTGTATATATAGTATAATATATAAATATGTTGTGTGTATATTGTGTAAGAACCTTCCAAAATTTATCAACCCCCAAGGAATTTTGAAAACTATATGCCTTCTTGTGAGGTACCTAGTCTGTTTTGGCAAATTACAACTTCACCAAAGTAAGCAAACTGAGTCATTGATTGAGGAGAGCTTCCAAAAGGACTTCATTCATTTCCATGAGTCAGTCCAAATACCATAACATTCTCCATAGGGAAAGAGAAAAGAAAGTAAAGGGGAGGAACATTATGACTGAAAGATCACTAGGCAGAAATTTATTTTCAGCCCCAGTTCTGCCATGAACTCATTGAATGACCTTGAGAAAGTCACTTTATTCCCTTTGAGATTCCATTTTTTTTCTTTAAACTGGACTAGATAATCTTGAAGTTCATTTTGCAGCCATCCTTCTGACTCTTCACTTTAGGTTTGACTCTCTATCTAGTAGTTGACTTCCATCAAGTCCAAGAAAACTGTAGAAACTGCTGTGGGAGGGCTGGGAGAGAAGGGAAAGAATCTGTAAACCATCAAAATTATTTGACCTGACTTTCCATGTAGGAAAAAAATCAAGCAGATAAAGAATGTCTGTTACCCAGAATATAACATGTAGTTGAATTGATAATCTTTTTTTTTTTTTTTTGCCTTTTGGAGGGCAATTGGGGTTAAGTAACTTGCCCAAGGTTACACGGCTAGTTTTGTGTGTATGTGTGTGTGTGTGTGTGTGTTAAGCGTCTAACACTGGAATCAAATTCAGGTTCTCCTGACTCTGGGGCCAGCATTTTACTCACTGTGCCACCTAGCCACCCCATTGAATTGATAATCTTAAGAGAATGTCTCTCAGTGCGTATTTTGGGGAGAGACCATATAAATGGATGCAGTTGGGTCAATAATTACAAAGGAAAAAATATAACAGAATAGATTAATAAAACAGACTAGATTAAGTTGCAAAGGTCTTTTAGTGACCCCAAGATTCTGCTAAGGATGAAAGCTCAATTTGAGTAGCAAGATTTTACCAGTTGAATGACTTTGAGATATTGAATATAGAAGCTTTCAAAAATTTAAAATTAACATCACAGAAGGCAATGGAGAGGCTTGTAGAAAGTGAGAATGGGCTACATGTAACCAATGAAGAACTTAGAAGAAGAATAGTAATAAAAAGTCATCATCAGGGAAATATATGCTAGGAAAATAATATGGGTTGGTCACAGAGTGAGAGTGAAGCCTGCCAGGTAGATAGCCTGAGTTCTCCAAGGTATATTTGCAATGTCAAGAGATTGCAAGATCAGCTTCCTGTACATTGGGTAATGCTTCTGAGTCATACATTCATTGGAAAAGAGATTTAGAGCTGAAAAAATCTTCAAAGAAATCAAGTTGGACTCCCTCACTTTACAGGTGATAAAATTGATGCTGAGAGAGGTTAAATGTCTTAAATTACAGAACTAGTATAGTGTCTAAGGGGAGGTCCAACCAAGATGATAGAGTAGAAAGAAACAGTATATCCCAGTTTTTCCACCTTACATGACTCAGTCCCCTAACATCACATGACTCATTCCTTGAAGACAATCTTGATCTCTGTCACTATAATCTCTGAGGAAGGAGAAGGCAAGGAGGAAGCTCTTCTAATTCTGGTCCTGAAGGAGGGAAGAGTTATAACTCATTCCCAAACAAGAAGTAGAGCCTCACTCTGTTCTCTCTAATTCCAGTCCTTAAAGGAAAGGAGATCTGAAATTCAACTCATACTGAGAAGTTGGGTCTAGGGATGGTGCTCAAAGAAGAGGGGTTCTGAGACTCATCCCTCATGTGTTAAGGAAGGCCTCAGGGTACCAAGAATGAGCAAAACAAGCAAATAGGATAAGAACCTATTATGAGCCAAGGATGCCCAAAACATAAAATTAGAAGGGAAATGTCATTCCATAACTCCTACAAACAAAGCTTCAACATCAATATGATAATGATGAGAACAACAACAATACCACTCATCTGGTCATATGATCAAGACTACAATTAGATAAAAGGCTTGTAAAAAATTCCTGATAAAAAGCACAAACTGCATACAAATTTGAAATACAATGCAAATCAAGAGAAACACAGAAAAAATATATATAAGGAACTTGATAAAGTTGAAATCTTTACATTCAAATGGTGTGTGTGTGTGTGTGTGTGTGTGTGATACAAGAGTTTCTAGAACACTAATGTCATCAGAAGTCATAGAGTCAAATAAGAGAGATCATAGTTGTGGTTTGGTTATATTTTTATGGGCTTGAAAGAATAAAGGAAAGAGGGTGGTGGAGAAATACTTAAGAATAAATGGACCTTTCCTCAATGTTAAATAGTACATATCTGTCTTTAAAAAGAACCATCATTACATGTAATGAGGATAAATTAGAGCTTTTTTCTACTAATGATAACAATATCTAAACAAAAAAAAATAAACAAGAAAGAAGTTAAAGATTTGAAGAATTTGGAAAAGTTAGATATGATAGACTTCTGTTGATATATGGGAAACATTCACAAAAATAGCACAAGATGCAGGCAGAGGCTTGATGAAAGGCAAAGCAACGATACCTGTTGTTGATGAAACAATTTAACATAGCCCTAGAAATGCTAGCTATGGCAATAAGACAAAAATAAAAATGATACAAAAATTGAAAAAGAATATTTTGCATAGAATACGATGGTGTATGTAGAGAATTTTAGAGAATCAAATAATTATTTGCAATAATTAACCTCAACAAATCTGTAGGACATGAAATCAATATACATAAATCACCAGGATTCCTTTATATTACCAATAAAACCCATTAAGGAGAGGGGAAAAAAATACATATTTCCATTAAAAGAGCTAGAGAATATATAAAATATTTTGGAAACTGCATATCAAGATTCTTATAGGAATTATGTGAATATAACTACAAAACACTTTATAGAAATAAAAACAATAAATTAGAAAATATTAATTTCTTCCAAATAGGAACTAATGCAGTATAATAAAAATGACAATATTAGAAAATTTATTCAATTCCATATCAATCCAAGTTTTAAAAGATTACATTATAGAGTTAGAAAAAGTTATAGTGCATCCAAATACTTAGAAGACAAACTAAATAAGTTACAAGGAGAAATAAGAAAACTGTTATAGTGAGGAATATTAATATGTCCCTTTTAGAGGTAAACAAATCTAAACAAAAATAAACAAGAAAGAAGTTAACGATCTGAATAGAATTTTAGAAAAGTTAGATATGTTACACTTCTAGTGACATGTGGATATAAACCGACAAAAGTAGTACAATATTGATAGACATAAGAAGAAATCTGCTTTATCAAAGGGAACATGTAAATTAGTGGCATCACAGACCCATTACATATATACACGTGTATCTATATGTGTATACATATATATGAATATATAATACACGTGTGTATATAGAGAGATAAATGAGAGATATTGTGTCCCAGATTCTTTAGTGCTTTTTTAAGCTTTAATAGCTTAATGTGTTTGTATGTCTATTTAGCAAGAATATCAGACTTTCTATGTTCATATTAATGTTATACTTATATTTTGGCTATAAATTGGCTCTGTCTTCCCTCGTTTCAAGACAACTTTTTCTCCCCATAGCAGTAAGAGATATATGGTTATAGGAAATATAAAGTAAGCTGGACAACACAGTTGACTTTGTATAGGTGTTAAAACATTCATGTGTCCAAAGACAACCGGAAAAATGAACTGAAAATCTCAGAACTCTTTATATAGTATAGTATCAAATTCTGCAACCTCAACCCAGATCAAATCTTTTCATCTCATACAGTCTTTACTTTTTATCTTGTTATTGACTTTATTTCTGATCTGGACTCTGATCCAGCTCTGTATCTGTCCACAGTTATTTCCTCTAGCTTACTGTCCAATGTTTCTGTATCTGTCAACTCCCAGGAACTTACAGCCACAATCTTTCCTTTTTTATAACTAAAGAAATGAGGATGCATTGTGGAATGTGTTATTCCTGTGTCTACTGAAAGTCATGTCTCAGATCTCACTCCTAAGTAGAATTTGGAAAAAAAAATATATGGATTGAATATACTCTAGATATTGCAGCTCTTGATGGGATTATAGCACTATGCATGTTTTATGTGATAAAACAACAGATTTTATAGAAATGGTAGTTAAGTGGCTGTATAGGTCAAGAATATATGTGTGTTATGTATGTATAAATATAGATATGGAGATAGATTCGCATAAAAATATATATGTGCTTGAATGAAAAACCTATGAACTCATGGGGGGAATGTAGATGAAAAAACCTGGATCCTTCGGATGAGGATCAAAAGGGACAGCAACAGAAGTAATACCATTGTCAGAATATACCAAAGACACCAAGTCACATGGAGGTAATGAATGATGTTTTCAGAAAATAGATCACAAAAATATCACAAGAATGAAACACAGGAGAGATGAGAGACTTCAAAAGCCTAGACATCGACTTGATGTCTCATTCCATTGAAAACAGAATTCCCAATGAATTCTTTAATTTTCTAGTGGACAGTCTTAACTTTCATGTAGATGAACTTGGAGAAGGCATGTTGGATGACTGAGCCTAGCATTAATTGAGTTTGGGTCACACATACACTTGCACATACATATACATAGTTAAGGTCAATAACAAAAGGGTTTTCTTTATTTTTTTTTACTTTGTTTAGGACACAAGAACACAGATTTCAATTCAACACTCAATTTAACAACATCTATAAGCACTGCTGTTTTGCAGTGGGCTAAGTGTTGGAACTACAAAGATTTCAAAATCATTGTTCCTTATGCTAGGGAAAGCTATATCATTCTAGGGGATAGGATATCTGCACAGAGAAGGGTACTTCCATTTAAATCTATTTTTTTGTCCAGACCTTGGAGCATAGTATCATAGATATAGAACTAGAAATGTCTGCAGAGGCAATCTAATCCTGACTCCTAATTATAGATGAGAAAACTCAGGCCCAGAGAATTTAAATTACTTACCCATAGGTTGGTGCTTTTGTTTTTGTGCTTTTTTTTTTGCCTCTACCTTATAGTTTTCCTGTATCTTTTAGCCTCAAGAAAGAGTAGTATTATAGGATACAAAGGGTTTAGCGGCTTTGTGAGATACAACATAAATCTTCTGCTTTATAGGAAGTATGAGGACAAAAAAGACTTAAGAGGCCAGTAGGATAAGAAGTCAAAACAGCACTTGATTATAAGGCCAGCCCTTAAGGTATCTTACAGTAGCATCATCAAACTTTCAGCTAAAAAGGACACTAAAGAGTTCATGAAGAAAATGAGTGGTAATTACTTATTATAGGATCAGCCAGATGGAAGGAAGTGAATAAGATAAGCCCAGGTGGAAACTGCTTCATATCCTTTACCTTTTAGACCAAAATGCTTGGCAAGGAGGCAGAGTATTAGGGGGTGATCCCTAGCCAACAGTATCAGTGATAGGAACCGAAGATCCAGAAGCCTGGGCAGGAGAAGTTGATATCTCAGATCTTACTTGGGGCAGCAGTTACATAGGAATATTAAAGTTAAACATTTGTTCATTTTCATTTTAATAAAGAATGTATTTTATCTATAACTGAGTAATCTTTTGGATCACATTATGTTGGAAAAGACAATGAAATCTTAAGGGCTTATGGGTTTAGTCATGTGATAAGCATAAATTCCATTTGAGAATATTCACACCTTAGACAGAAACTGGGAAAGACAAAGTGGGGGAATAATGTTTTAAATAATGATTTGGATGAAGAAATAGATGTCATGCTTATAGCCATCATAGAAGTCTTGCAAATGGAATGGAAAGTTAATATTAGAGCCTGACTAGGGTGAGGCAATATGAGATTTGTGTTCAAGTTCAATTTGTGTTCAAATTTAGAGGATTATTTCAGTACTCATAATATTTTGTCTGCATAAAAATAAGAAAGTTTAACACCTAGTTAGAAATATTAATTAGTTAAAATCAGAAGCTATAAAATGATAGAATGGAGTGAATTGCTCTCTTGTCTTACCCTGTTCCCTTTCTGCTCCCTGCTCTACGTTAGCTAACCAGAATTAAATTATCACACTGAAATAGAAGAAAATGATTGAGAGAATTTTTATTTCATGTCTCTGTAAGGGAGAGGGTTATATACTACCCACCTCAATTAACATAATCATTATAAGGGTATGATGAGTTTGAAAAGTATAAACAAGCTGTTCTATACCCTGTGATGTCCTTTATGAGGTGTGGGCCTTAATTTTTATTGGGTCAAGAATAGAACAGCTGATTGGCTGACCAAACTTACTAACCGAGCTTCTGGGGACTTTGCATTTTTAGAAGAATGGCAACAGTTACCTGGATCCCAATGATGAATGAGTCCAGTATGAGGACTCGATGATTACGGAAGTAGAGCAAATACCCTAAAATGAAAATGTTCTTGTGGACAGGAGTTTCCCTCTCTTCTCACCACTTTCTCTCATAAACTATCTCATCAGAGAGAACAGAGCAGTAGGAGGCAGTGCCACACATATAGAATGTGTATGACTCATTAAGTGACACAGTGAGGTCAAGTGAATGCAAAAGAAAAGACAGTCACTTAAGGGGCAAGGCAGCCATTTGTACCAGAAAGTAGTTTAGAAACTCAAATGGTCTGAAAACTCAAGAAACATCTTCCAAGTTTAAAGACCTTCCAAGGATAAATTTCCAGGACTTGTGATTTATACCTTTGCTATACCTGTATTCTCCGTGCAGTCTTCATTATCACTACACAGTGAATGTCTGTTTTCCCTCTTCTGCTCCAAGTTGCATTTGCTGTCTGAGTCAGTAACCCTCACTCTGGCTATGTATTTGGTTTTAGGGTTAGTAGTTCTGTGAGAAACTCATATAAAACCAACATTTCATTTGCTTCTGTTTGTACAACAAGCTTTGGTTTCAATTTGACCCTGCTGTTTGGAAGAAGAGGAGGAGGAGGAGAAGGGAAAGAGAGACAGAGACTGAGACAGACAGACAGACAAAGAGAGAGAGAGAGAGAGGCATAGAGAGACAGAGACAGAGGGAGAAACAGAGAGACAGAGACAAAGACAGAGACAGAGAGAGACAGAGAGAGAGAGGGAGGGAGAGACAGAGAAACAGAGACAGAGAGAGAAAGAGAGAGAGAGACAGAGAGAAAGAGAGAAAGAAAAAGAGAGACAGACAGACAGAAAGAGAGAGAGAGAATATGAATTTGCTTCATCTGTTTTCTGGAATTCACAACTTACAAGCACAGTTTGTTTTTCTTGAGACATTCCTTAAGCAAAGACATCCACTGCAGCCAGCAGCAGCGCTAGCATGGAGTAAGCAGGCTGCTCTTATTCATCCACAAAAACAGCTTCTGCCAAAATGGAAGAACCTGAGGGACCCACTGTAGTTCGCTTGTGTTCTTTAGCTTTTCCATTTTGTATTTCAATTAATTTTCCCTCTGAGAGGATTTGACAAGAAAAAAGAGTGTTAAAACCAGTTTTATTTAAACAAAATTGCCTAGGGAAAGGGAAAAAGTGTTTAGATATAAAAACTGAACAGACTGAAAACTTAATTAATATTTTAAAATGTTAAGTGTTTCAACTGTTAAATATAAATCATATTCATATAAGAGAGAAAAATAGATTTGAAAGATGTAAAATATATTCATTTATACACATAAAGTATATATGTATTCATGCAAACATTTGAGTGTGCATTGTTATATAAGATTATGGGTATGTATGTGTGTGTGTGTGTGTGTGTGTGTGTGTGTGTGTGTGTGTGGAGAGAGAGACAGAGAGTAGGGGTCACAAAAGTAAGTGTTTTTTCTTCTGTTTTGGGGGGGGGGAGGAGACAATCAAGGTTAAATAACCTGCCAGAGGTCACACAGCTAGTAAGTGTCTGAGGATGGATGTGAACTCAGGTCTTCCTGATTCCATGGCAGGTGTTTTATCTACTGTGCCACCTAGCCACCCCTAAATCAGTGCATTTTTAAGCTTTAATGTTTTAGAAGGCACCAAGACTTTGGGAATACTACGTATAAATGCTAACATCAAGTAGCTGTTTATACATGGACAAAAGTCAAGACACATGCAAATATACAGACATCTCCCATTTAAATAGATGTCGATTATTCAGACACTCTAAACAAGGAAATAATTTGCTTCCAAAACTTCTTACTATCACTATGGGAGTGCAACAAAGGACTTTATTTAGATTTATGGGAAACATGTTAAAAGAGCCCTACATTGCATCCTTTCTGTCTTTTAGGACCATCCAGTTTTCAATCTATTTTTGCTGTTGTAGTTTATTTCATACTCTGGAATGTTGCATGAGAATTTCGAAGATATACAGGAGACATTTAGAATCAAATGGACCAGAAATATTAAAACATCCAGGAGTTCACCAAAATTAAATATTTATGCAGCTACAATAAAATCTAAATTTGGTTCATGTCAAAAAAATTTAAACAGTCAATATAAAATTATGAACAAAAGGATGGCAGTTCTGCCAGTCTGTGAAATTGAATGATACAGAATATTAGGAGCGTTAGCAGTTTTAGGAGTGCTCATTAAATCCTCGCTGTTATAGGAAGCATATTGCTGTAGACTTTTATGTATCTTAGGCAGAGATTTTCAAAGTGCCACAGATCTTCATCACATAGTTCTACCTTTCCAAAGCATCCCCTGACTGTTATCTTGGCTTTCAGTAGAAAAATAAAGACAGATCTGTGATTTTGTCAACACAAGAAATTTCCTCCTTTAATGGAGGAAAGTGAGGAACAAGCATTTAAGTACATACTATGTGTCAGAGATTACACTAAAGACTTTGAGAATATTATCTCTTTTCATCTCATTTTATTTCAGTTTACAACCTGTATGTGATGCTAAGGAGTTGCCTGAGGCACTTAGGATAACTGCCTTCATTAAGGTCTCCTGGGTATAATATCTACCATACACCATACTTACCATCCTGTATTTTCAATAATCAGCAAAAAAATTCATAATTGCATATGCATGTTTTGATTCATTTATTCGTTAAGACATGAAAACCAACTATTAAAAACCTATATATATGCTCATATGTGTCCCCTTTTTCATGGAAAAAAATTGTCAATAGGTTTAAAAAAATTATTTTCTTTCTATGGTAATCCTAGCAATGTCCACCCAACCAGAAAGATTATTGGTCTGTCCACTATGTTGACTGAATTGACCAGATACCACAAGATTTAAAATGGCTTAATGAAACTGACTAATCCAAGAATTGCTAGGTGTTCATGCATAGCAGTGATATAATAAACATTTACACAACATCCCAGGAAGAACTATTGTCAGGAGTCATATGGGTAACCTCAAAAGGAAAGAATTCAAGATCAAAGACATTATACCTTTGGAAAGAGGCTACATGAAAAATACATATCCTTTCAGAAATAAACTATGAACTCAATAAAACTTATTCTTCTAATGTCCTAAGGATGGTAGAATTCAATTTTCAAACATTTATTAAGTGCCTACCATATACACACTGTGCTAGGTGTAGGAGATTGAAATACTAACATGAAAAAGTCCTTTGACTCAAGTAAATTGCATTCACCCAGGGAAGATGTGGAGAGACATGTACACAGATAAGAACATTTTTTTAAATCTAATTTGAGCGACAGGGTGCTAGCAATTAGAGAATAAGAAAGAGCCCTGTGTAGGTAGTCCACTTGAACAGAACCTTGGGGAAGGGAGAAATGATATTCAAAACAGACAAGAGTCATTGGGAAACTCACCTTTCCTCATTCAATTATCAGAGTCTTAGGAAGGCCTGTCTATTTATCTCAAGTAGAGAGTAGTTGAATCAGAGGAAAAGTCCAACCAATTTTTAATTAAGGAATAAAATCCTCTATTTGACTTTGAAAATCCTTTACAAACATACCCTTTCCTACCTTTCCAAACTTCTTACACTTTACTCCCTTCTGCATGCTCTATGATCCAGTGACATTGGTTCCTTGTTCATCATCACAGGATACTACATATCCTATCTCCTGGCCTTTTTTTTTTTAAGCAGTTGGGGTTAAGTAACTTGCCCAAGGTTACATGGCCAGTTTCTGTGTGTGTGTGTGTGTGTGTGTGTGTGTGTGTGTGTGTGTGTGTGTGTGTTAAGTATCTGAGGCCGGAACTGATCCTGTGTCCTCCTGACTCCAGGGCTAGCACTCTTACTCACTGCGCCACCTAGCCACCCCATCTCCTGGCCTTTTAATGGCTGAAATGATATTTTTCTCAACTTTGTCTCCCATCTTCCATGATTTCCTTCAAAACTCAGTTCAAATATTATCCTTTGCAACATACCTTTACTAGTTATAGTGGTATAGAACCCTGGTGATCTGAAAAATCCATGCAAAATTTTGTGGCCCTCCCTTTGTACCAGAGAGGAAATCTGAATTTTCATGGTATTAAAAGATTTTAATATTATATAATACTATACATATTTTTTATGCATTTCTGAGTTTTTCTTTCCTGTGCCATCTGTTGATCTTCATGTGTCATCTATAGCTTTTGCAAAACTCCCCCCAAATTCTCATTTAATTTCTTATGCCAACCCTCAATACATTGCAACTGCAATAGAGAAAGTCATGGTGTGGAAGGGACAACTGTTATTCATGCCTCCAATTACCTCATTTGTCCTGTATATATTTTGCATGTACATGGCTGCTGGCATGTTCACTTTCTCATTAGAATATAAGGTCCCCCAGGAAAAGGACCATTTCCCCCCCTCTCTTTGTATCCCCCATGCCAAGTACAATGCCTAGCACAGAGTAAGCACTTCAAAATGCAAGTTGACTAACTTGATAGTTTCATTAACTACATTCCCAGGCTCCTTAGGTACCCATTGCATTGATCATAATGTTGAGTTTTGCTTGCAGGGTGACTCTCTGGTAAAATCATAAGATATATTGGCTACCTGCAGATATGAATGGCTTCTGTTTTTATTTGCACACAATTTTTATGTTCCCTGGCCAGAGTAAAGGGCTTTAGCATTATTGCTTTTTGTGCGTGCTATGGGATACGAGTCTAGTCAAGGAACATCGTTTATCTGCCTAGCCTGACATGAATCGATCATCATAGGATATGATCTTTTGCTAGGAGAGATACTGACAAGGTAACAGTATGGGAAGGATGAGGATGTCTGAGACAGCAATCTAAGGAGCCACTTTTACTTAAGATTAAAAGTAAACTAGAAACCCATTACACTGAATTTCTTAGTTTTAAAAAAAACCTATTCCCATTCACTTGAGGAGCCTTCCTATCCTGAGATTCCATGAGTCAGTGAAATGAGAAAAATGAAAGAAAACTACTAAGTGAAAAAAGCTGTTTACACAAACCCACATCAAAAAGAGATTTAGTAATCATCTGGTCCATTTGACCAATACAGATAATCAAACCAGTTTAAAAAACAAAAAAGAAGCTAATCAATTCTGACACTGTACCAGACCTGTTTTATTCATGTTAATATTAAATCTACACTATAAAGACATATATTAGTATTGTTTTAATCATTATCATATGGTCAAAAGTTATTTCTGTAAAATAAGAATTAGAACATTGATTTTATTGTCACTCCTAATGGAAATGATAATTTTACACATAGAGGTAAAAGGCATATTTTACCTAGATAATATATGGTGAGCATTTATGTTTGCATGCATATACATACAAGTATAGACACATATATGTGTGTGCACACATAAACACAAATGTGCATATAGGCACATATATTATAACTGTACTGGTATCTGTTTTTAATTTTAATGCAGTTTTAATATATATTTAATACACATACCTGTGTATATGTAAATTATATATATGTTTACATGTCTATACACATACGTATATGTACACACTTATTTTATATTTGAACCATTGCAATAATAGTAATTCATTTCCTATTCATTGACTAGTTCCCCCAAATCTAAAATTTCACAGAAAAAAAATATCATTATGTTTTACTTTCATTTGTATAATTTCATACTGAAAAGAATATAGTTCAGAGTTTTACCATGTGGCAAATTCAACACAAAGATAGTATTAGTTAAGTCAGATGGTGAGGAAGGACCTAGAAAACCAACCTCTCCAGTTACATTTTTGTTAGTAGTACAATTTACAAACTATCGACTCCTGCCTTAACTTGTATTTTTTTTTAATAAAGGTGTATAAGCCTGCTATGCAAGTAGAATTTTTAGAGCCAGACAGGTCATTTATAACCACAACACCAACTTGAAATCCCATGAGGGAAGCCGACTGTACCCACAGAAGAAAATCAAACACTGCCTATCTAGGATATATTCTGATAGTCAATGCTTGGAAAATTTGTCAAAGTTTGAAACAAGAGATTATCAAATTTAAGACACTAGAATAATGAAGTCTTTACCCATCACCTTTATTAGGATAGTTACCTAGCTACAAAATCCCCATGAGTCACTCTAGCCCCTGAGAAGACATGAGGAATCACTGTTTGAAATCTGAGATGGCTCTATCATTCACCTTCTACCCTACCTCTCCTATTGTACAATTCATTCTTGGTAGCTATGATACAATCTGAGATATCACTTAAGCAGTTATGTTTCCCATTAGGCAGAATATGCCCAGTTTGCTTAAGGAAAAGGATGGGTCAAACACAAAAAAGCAATCATGTGAAAATGTTCCCTAGTCTGGGTACACATGTATCCAAACAGCCTCTCTTCTTTAAAAAAAAAAAAACACCTTATCACAAACAGCGTAATATAGATAGGTTTTCCCAGAATATTTAGAAAAGGGGAGGGAGGAGTAATGACTATGAACATGTTGTTAAGAGAAACAATAACTTGTCAGGAAGATTCAAAGCATGGATTGGATGAGATAGAGAGATGAATATTCTCAGACAGGGTTGAATATTTGGCTAAATTTTAGGAGATAACACTTAAGTGAGATAGATAGGTAGTCTTACATTTGGGTTAAAACAAATCAACTGTAAAGTATAGGATACCAGAGACCAGGAGAATGATGAAGGTGGGAACAACAAAAGTCACTACTGACACATCTTATAATACTTCAACCGATGTCAAGTATTTTACATGCATTATCTTATGTTCTGACTAGACAATAGTTTATGTGAAAAATCTCTGGGGCTTTCAGCAGAGGGACTGCAAGATCAATGTGAGTTAAACAGCATGCTGAGGCAAAGAACAAAGCTAATGTGATTGTAAGCTGTATTGGGAGAAGTCTAATGGCCAGGAGGTGGGAGGTTTAGTCGTCCTCTGCCTTGGTCAGATCCCATCTGGGATTCTGTGCTCAAATCTGGACGTTACATTTTAGGAGGGACAACAAAAAACTGGAGGCGTTGCCAAAGAAAGATTCAATTTACTGGGATTAGGTTCAGAGGGCAAGACTAAGGGCAATGATTAGAAGTTACATGCAATCAGACTTTGGCTTGATGCAAGGAAGAATTTCCTAACTCTTGGAGCTATCCAAAAAACAGTGGAATGGACTGCCTTAGAAGGGAGTGTATTTGTAATTAGAGGTGTTCTGCTGGAAGCTGGATGACCTCTTTTTATGAATGCTGTAGAGATAATTCATACTTTAGGGAGGTATTGGACATGATTCCATTTGAGGTTTCTTCTCACTCTGAAAGTTTTGAAAGATTGGAAAGAAAGTTCAAACTGAGATGTGTTTTGAGTCTATCTCCAGCCAGTTCCCAGAATGTTAGATTTTTTAAAAAATAACAAAGCAAAATCCAACTTGAATACCTCCATATACAAATAGATGTGGATCTGATTTATAAAAGGTATCAGGCACACTGTACATTATGATTTTTAATGTTTAAGTACGTGTGTTAGAATAGTTTCTTATACTTTTAACAGAGTTTTCCTATTCTGTCTAATAGTTTCCCCTAATTTCTATTGTTATCTCATCCCTTTGCTGCACTCAGAGTTTGAGAAGTCACTGTGTCAGGCATGTTAGTATAAAATTCCATGGATGGTATTTTAATGAAACATATCTAATAAAGAGGAAGCTGTCTTGTAGTAAGATAGAGTGATGGTCTCAGAGCCAGAAAGACCTGAGTTCATCAAGATCCACCCCTGACAGAGCCTGACTGAGAATGACTCTAGAAAAGCCATTTAGTCTTCTAATGCTCTAGGCAATTCTCCAAAGCTGTAAGTGAAAAAGAAGTTCCCAGTCTGCCAAGTATGAGTTCCCCATATCAATGAAATCACAGGACCAGTCCCTATTCCTATCCCTTTATTATAATAGAACACAGTTCTAGATAAAGAGCTATCCTCATTTAGTTATGTTTATTTTAGTGAAGGTCACAGTTTACACATTTTAACAGCAGGAATTGGATTGGTATTGTCAAGGTCTCTTGATCTGAATAATACTCCTTACACAAACAGTACACAAACAGTAACACGAAACATGATCTAAGCCTGGTACCCTCTGACTCTTCTATTTCCCTCACTCTCCACATCCAATACATTGGAACATCCTACCTCTTCTGCCTTGACAATATCCTTTCCTGTCCACCATCTCCTATTTACTAACATTTTCACTACCCTAATTAAGCAACCCCCTCCCAACATTTTTCTGGATTATTTACTAACCTACTAATTGACCTCCATGCCTATAAGATTCTCTTTCATCTCCAATGCATCCTTCTTATAGCCACAAGGTCCAATTCTAGGAAGTAAGACTTTCTTACTCTTACACCTTCAGGTTAAAGTAATAGCTTCATCAGAACCTGGAGAACTTTGTACACAATTACGGACACATATCTGTGATGGTTGACTTTGATAGATGGGGCTCCTCTCAGCAATGGGACACCATAAGACAACTCCAAAAGACTCATGATGAAAGGGGATATCCACATCCAGAGAAAGAAATATAGAGTCTGAATGCAGATTGAAGCAAACTATTTTTTGTTTTGCTTTGTTCCTTCTTTCTTGCTGTTCATTCAATGGGTAATATTTCTTTACAACTTAACTAATGTTTAATGTTAAGGTATTTTAGGACCTATTGGAATGCATGCCACCACGGAGGTAAGGGGGAAGGAGAGTGAGGGGGAGAAAATTAGGAACTCAAGTGATTGTGCAACTAAATATTGTAAACTAAAAGTAAATAAATACATTTTTTAAAAGTGATAGGTTCAAGGAAAGATGGTAAATGGAATTCCTTACAGTTGTGGGACCTGATAAATCTTTATTGCTTATTGCAGCTACAAGAGAATAGAAATAATTATAACTGGCTGTAAGCTGTGATTGTTGAGGCTTGTTGTTTAAGATAAAAGGCATTTGGGACCATAACTAAATTTTATTTTGAGTTTGAATTTGGGTATAGTTATCTGCATTAAATCAGTATCTGAGAAAATGCTACAAGCTACTCAGAGCCTGTACTTTGGACAGGTGGAAGCCTGCATTTGGTAAAGGCTGGAGGGACAATCTTAGGCTCTGTCTGGGATGGGATCCCTCCTGGCTCAGTTTACCCATGGGGTTCCTTTGAAAAGGAATGTTCCCCACCTATTCCTGAGTCTAGCATTGAGGTGGAATGGATACTGCATGGTTGGATATCTGTAACTAACCTGAATTTAAACAGAATCAAGGATGTTTTATCCTGTCATATTTGGAATGTTACAGGTCCCTGTTTGTTCCTTCTATAGCAGGTTTCTATGATCAGAGCAAGGAGTCAGTAAAAGATGTGAGCTCTTTCGTTTTAGCCTACTGGAAAATCTAATATTTTTCATCTAGGATTACAACATATGCAGAAAGTTATGCAAAATGCTTAAGATCACTCTAAAAGTTTTATGAATCTCGAACTGTTTTAAAAGAAGGGAAAATATGTTTAGAAGAAATTTTAAATCTCTAGTGGGATTTTAAAAGGCCTACTCTATGGGAAAATATAAAGGACAGTGAAATAGTCTGAGTAATGGGTTATACTAGCCCATACTCACCCCACTTCTGGTCAATTTTCTCTGACTCCTTTTTGGCCCTTGTTTAATCTTTTTGCTAGATTTGTGTCTTTTAGGCTCAGCACCCTTCACTTGCAGGTGACTCTTCTGCCAAGAACATTGTCATGCAATCTAACTAACCCACGGAGCCTCCATGTTCAAGGCCTACAACAAACGGTTCCCATTTGTGCTCCCCAAGGATATTCCTTTCTTTGTGGGATGGGTGGGCCAGAGGGTGTGAATTCTGGGGACAAGGTATGTGCTCCCTGGATTTCTCGCACCCCTTCTGACTATTTATAACATCACTAAGCCCAGCACTTCTCCTTTAAAACGAGTTAAACTGGGTTTTTAGGACAATGTTCTTCAATCATAGCCTTAGATTATCTGCTGGCCTCTAGTGGGGGTGTTTGTGCCCTAGCTAACACCTCCTGCTGTATGTATATCAATAATTCTCGACAGGTAGAACTCCACACCAAAAATATACTGGAAAAGGCCAATTGGATGGAAGAAATTCATGAAGCCCTTAGTGTACCAGGTTCCTCCTCTTCCTCATGGTGGTCCTGGCTTTTCACTATACTTGCCCCTTTCCTGGTCCTTGTCTGCTTAACCTTCTTGCTAAGTTTGTCTCTTCTAGGCTCAGTGCTTTCCATTTGCAGTTGATTGCTCAGGCTGGATATCAACCATTACCCGAAGTCACTACCCCTCACCCCTTGGATCTGGTGTCGGCCAAATTCCGGAGATTGGCCACCAACCACACCCCTTAAACAATGGGACCCTGAGAGGCAGGGACAGCTCTACATCCCTTCCCAGCTGGAAGCAGTTCAAGATGAGACCGTCGCCCCTGCCCCAAATGAATTTGAGCCCCATCTGTTTAAGGGGGGAATGATGGGGTACCTGGGGTCTAGGTCAAACCAACTTGTAAAACCAGTCTGTGAAGTTGTAACTGCAATTTGTCCTTTTCCAATCTTGAGCTCTGCCCCTTCCCCCTATCCCACACTCCACCTAGGTAATACCCTGTGACCCCTTTGTTCTTACTTAATCTCTTCATTTCTTCTGGGCCTGGCCCACACCCTCCTTTATCCTTGCCTTTTGTCTCCTTCAGCCTGGCCCAAATCTTATCTAAACTATCTATTCACATGCTCCTCTTGGTCAGCTCTGACCTTTGTCTATGCTCTGAGGCCCCTCCCATCTGGTCAGCCCTGACAATGGCAGCCCTACCCTTCAAAGGTAAAAGCATGTACCCCTCTCACTCGCAGGTGCCCTAAAGGACTCTTGCCCGCTTCTCATAGAAGCATAACAATAAACTTCTACAACTCTCACTCCAAAAAAAAAAAAGTGATAGGTTCATCTTCAAATTTCTCATGAAGGAGCAATATGACAATATGACGTAGTGAGAAGAAAGTCCTCAACCTGAAGTCAACAAAGGCCTGATTTTACTCACAGTTGGTAACTTGTGACCCTGGGCAAATCTCTTAACTTTTTTTTTTTAAAGCAATTGGGGTTAAGTAACTTGCCCAAGGTTACACAGCCGGTTATTTTGTGTGGGTGTTAGGTATTTGAGGCCAGAACCGATCCTGGGTCCTCCGGACTTCCAGGGCCAGCACTCTTATTTACTGTGCCACCTGGCCGCCCCAAATCTCTTAACTTCTGTGAGCTTTCTTTGTAAAATGGAGGCAGTAATCAATTTAATAATTATCTTGTGGAGTTACCATGATAAACTAATTTAATTGAAGTGCTTTGTAGATTTGCAAGTTCTACATAATTCTCAGTTGATGTTGGTTTGTTTCCCTGGTTACATAGCAATAAATTGTGATAGAATTGAATTTGCAAATTTGAAGGGAAGGCAGAGTATGTATACTACACATTTCTGAAAAAGTATTCTCATTACATAGGAATGGGAAGGGTGAAGAGAAAGGGAAATTTTATATCTTCACATAACTTGTCCTGATAATGAGTACAGAACAACTCTTGGATGACTGGCATCACCATTATGGCTAACTACACATTAAGCCCAACAGAAAGAATTGAAAACTCCAATTGACATTAGAATTATTATTTTTAGTGGGTGAGGTGGCACAGATGTATGCTTTCCTTGGCATAGGGGGATTCCAGAGGCGTAAAATATTCTTCACTCCTAGAGAATGAACTAGCAACAAAAGGTTGACTTGCCTAGAATCATCCAGCCAAATGTATATGCCAGAGAGAAATCTTGAACCTACATCCTTCTGACTCTGAGTCCAAGTCTTTATCAATCATTCCATATATTCTCTAAGTGAATAATCTGGAATATTTTTATTATTTGTGCACTTATAAATAAATGAGAGAAGATTATGTGGAATTAGCTATTTGAACTATTTCTTTCAGAGATTTATCTAAAAAGGATTAAAAACATGTCAGTTATACATTTAAAAAGGAAGAATTCCTCTTCAGGTAAATGTTTGGGTTATCTTCTTTAATTTGATTATATATTGGGAATATTTCAGTACTACAAAACACTAATAATGGATACTGTGATTTCATCAATGTGGTTATTACCCCACACCATAAAGATTTAAATTCCATTGACATCTGTCCATACTATGCAATTCTTGTCTGTATCTTGTGCTAAAGTAAACACAGGGGTTTCAACTAAAGTATTAGAGGGCTTCCTTAAAATCTCCTCATAGCTTCAGGATACCAATTGAGCACATAGCTATCAACCAGCTGTCCCTTTTTCTATACATGGGACCAGCCCATTTCCTTTTCTGATAATATATTTCCTGGATGAGAGCTTTTGTGTATTTGAAATCACAGTGAAAGTAAATAGGAAAACATGATTCTACATACAAATATCCACTGTACAAAGAAACTCAAACTGTATTGCTTAGCCTTAAAATAAAGGACAACTCTCTTCTACTTAGAAAAACACAAACTGAAATTTTGCACTTAAGAATTATGAGCAACATTCTCATCACAAAAGCCGGTTTTCCCAGTATGATAGCCTTCACATGCTACATTTGTTGCATCCAAAAGCTTGACCCTAAAACATGTATCATGGGAAATGCATGAGATGTTAACATGATTGAAGTTCCTTTGCATAAGCAAAAAAATTGAGGCTCGTAAACCTAAGACGAAATCCCACAGACAGATCTGCTGTCCATTCCATTCACTGTCACCTCAAGTAGCAAAAAAGGTTCACACACGTTTAACATATCCTGTAAAGATGATAAACACCTTAGTGTTGGATTAAACCTCTAGAGAGCTATCAGTTTATTTAAAGAGAATTTGGAAATGCAGAAAAGGTTTCAGCCAGAGGCAGTATATGGTTAAAGTGCTAAAAGCATAGGATTTGTTACTAGGCTTAAGTATCAATTTACAAGGCAACAACTGTTTCTTAGAAAGCTGCATGACTAGAATGTTTCTTAAAGGCCTGTGCTCCTTCTATAACCAAAGGCAAAGGGCTTTTTAAAAAGAAAAAAAAAAGAAAAGAAAAAGTCAGGGGGAGGGGGAGATCCTTTGGGATTTGTTAAAAGCAATCCAAGTAAAAAAAAAGTTCATTTACTTCTAAAGTTTGAAATCCATTACAACAAATTTATTGAAATACCTGGATTTGTCATTGGGCCAGAGTAATGTAAAGGGATAAGGTACTGGACTTGGAGCCAGGAAGACTTCATAGAAATTCCACCTCAGATACTTAGTAGATATATGATCCTGGGTAAGTCACTAAATAGCTCTGGGCCTCAGTTTACACATCTGTAAAAATAAGTGTGTTGTACTTACATCTGAGTCTTTCCCTTTTCTCCTTTGTATTGCCTTTCCCCTTAGTAGAATCTCAGTCTTCAGGTGGACATGCCCAAGCTTGGAGGTGACCTCTTGAGCTCAAGAGGTCTTGTAGTGCTTAATCTAATGAATTGAGCTAGCTGAAAATCAGGGTAGCTCTTGCGTCAGAGAGGAAAACTACTGATGAAATGGTCTCCTAGCAGACATGTATAAGCAGTTATTTGGTTACTATAGAACTGAGGTGAAATGTTAAATGCCCAATTAACAATCCATAAATTGCTTTATGTTCTGAGGAGTTGTGTCAACAGATTAAAATTGTCGTAATACATTAAGTTATTGAATCCTGTTTTAAGTCATTTTTCAGTGAGTTGTGCATTTTGTTTAGTATTTCCTTTTTGTATAAGGACAAAATGTGTATGTCCTATATTTAATTCACATTATACATGAGAAAAAACAAAGCATGGATAAAAAGTTTGGAAAGATGGGGTGAGGCTAAATTATTAAAAGCATTAAATGTCAAACATGAGTATTTATTTGATTCTAGAACTTGGTTAGACCTGGGCCTAACAAACATCATCTGGGCAGCTCTCTGAAGGATGAATGACAGTGAGGAAAACCTTGAATCAGGGAGAACACCTAGAGGGTTATTTTGTGATGTTCAAAGCAAGAGGTTATGGTGGCTGTGTGATAGGTAATACATAAGAGGTGCTGTGGAAATAGAAATAATAAAGTGATTTGGCAACTTTTTAATTACATAGGAATTCAGGATGACAATGAGATTCCAAATTTGAGAGATTAGAAAGTTGATGGTGCCTTTGACATAAATGGGGAGTTTGGAATAAGGGTTGCTGTGAGAGAGTAAAACAATGAGTTTTGTTTTGCATGTGTGGATTGTGAAATATCTCTCGGACTTCAGGTTTCTATAAGAAGTTGGAACTCAGAAATGAGACTAGAGCTGGACATGTAGATTTGGGAATCATCTTTATAGTGAACCTTTTGCAAATTGATGAAGAACAAGTGAAACAGTACAGAGTGATGAGAGGAAAAGGAAGAGTGATGAGAGGAAAGCCCTGGAGGATACTCCCTGGTTAGTGAGCCTAACGTGAATGATGATATGGCACAAGAGAATATTTTGAACCCAGATGTTCTGACTCTAAATATTGTTATCTTCCCACCCTTTGATATGTATGAGATTTTCAGAGAACAAGATTCTAAGAGGCTGAAAATATAGGGCAGCTATGTTTGGAATGTGGGAAAATTTTTCAGGGAAGACAAGCTTGTGAGAAATGTTGTTATAAACTAGAAGTAGGGTGGTTTCCTCAACAGAAATTGGGGGATTGGGAGGAGGGATGGCTTTGGGAAGGTAAAATGAAATATGTTTTGCATATGTTGAGTTTGAAATGTCCAAAAAGCAGGCAATGATGTTGTACTGAAATTTAAGAGAGATACCAGAATTGAATATAGAGATTTTTGAATAATCTGAATAAAGGTGATATTTAAAGCCATGGCAGCTGATGGAGGAGGAGAGGGCCTAAGCAGCTACAGTTCATATGGAGATCCTTCATGTGTCTCTGAAGGATTGGGAAGAGAATTAAGAGGGAATGTGAAAGTAGACATCACTTCTTGTACAATTTTTATTAGGCCTAGACCTTTCAAGAACAACCAGAGATGACAAAAAGATTGTTCCTTTGTCTCTTTAATACAATTATTGGGTACTCATAGGTTAAGGGTTTTTTGTATTATTATTATAAGAAAAATTATGTTTAACTATTCTCTTTTGCACATTTTGTTATAGGTCTTAAATATCCCCAGATATATTTCACTTGAGTCACATCTGACATTATTGAGTGGGATAGCTATAGTTAAAATGAGAAATTTAATGAATATGCCCTTCAGCCGCCACCTTTAGAAGTCAGTGCAGGAAATCCCACTTGCAAAGGCTATCCCAGCCAAGCCTTTTGAAGATTCCCAGCACAGTAAGCCATTTTTATTGGACCTTGAACTTCATTATGACACTCAAAGTGAAAACGAGATCAGTAATGAAGAGTGATCTCTGAAAGCTTTTGAATAGAAAAAGAGAAAGCTACCTGGCCTCATTCCTAAACACCCATCTCAGCTCATTGATATCAGCAGCTTTAGAGATTCCTGTGGATGGTGATCAATGCCACACCCATCAAACTCTAACTTTTCTTGAACATAAAAGTATATCTAAGCTTTGGGATTTGGAGAAGGATCCAGAGAAAGAAGAAAGGCCAGAATTGGGTCAGAAACTGATACAAAGAGAGAAAGAGAATACAGCTGTTCTTGCCAGACTCTAGTCTCATTTTCTTATTAAATGTGGATAGAAGGTGGATAGAGACATTACCATTGACTGTATGGACTGCCATTGTGGAAATAATAGTAAGAATCACATTTTCATTTTATGTGCTACTAGTAGAACTCATTTGGTGACCTACTATTTACAAAAGCAGGGACAGACAGATGGTGTAGTGAATAGAGCACTGGCCCTGGAGTCAGGAGGACCTGAGTTCAAATCCGGCCTCAGACACGTAACACTCAACTAGCCATGTGACCTTGGGCAAGTCACTTAACCCCAATTGCCCCCCCAAAAAGCAAAAAAAAAAGTTTCAAGCATACCCCAGTTAACATTGTTAATTGGTTCAGAGAAAATATGATGCTTAGTGAAGTGACCTTATGGGGGTAGTTAGTTTCATAGGAACAATATTATAAATGAACAAATAATTGAATATTAAAGTAAGGTTTAACAAATTTATTGTAGGTTTGATTATGATGTGTAATAGATGTTTGTTGAAATGAAATTTATTCAAACTACCTTCTGGCAGGGAGGTCCATAATTAAAAATATCACTGTATCATTGCATTTTTAATTGAATAATTGAGCTAATTCTCATTAAAATAAGTACTTTTTTTTAAGAATAGTAAGATAGAAATGATTCTACCAACTTTGAGAGACTTACTAAGAATGGGAGGATACTTTTCATACATGCCCATGTCCAAGTACTGCTACTCTGAGGAAACTTGAACCTGATTCAAACAATACACACACACACGCACACAAACACACATGCATACACACACACAAATACATGCAGACTTTCCTTAGTGTTCTTAAAGTTTTCATCAATGATCATTTTTTTCTTTGCCCCCAAAAATGTAACTCACTATGAGAGAACAAGATAAAATTTTGAAATGAATATACCCTAAGGCCTTGGAATGCAACTGTCCATCACTATCTTACCATCATGCCTAAAACAGAGTTCTCATGATCTAGACATTAGCATCAAATGGGTGAAATAAAGGAAATGGAGAAGCTGATGTGTGGAAAACCAAAATGTCTTAATTCTAGGCAGCACAGAAAAAGAAATATTATAGATTTACTGAGGAGAAACTTCAAATCTGCTGCAGTGTTGGATATGAAAATCCTGTGTTAAAACAAGTAGGAGGAGGTGAGGAGTGAGGAAGGGAAAAGGAAGAAAGAAATTTCAAGCAATTAACTGTACATTTCATTTCCATGGTACCAATTGTTTCCAAGTATTAAACTATTTGCTATTGTAATAGATGAAGAATTCAATGGAATGAACTTTTGTTTAACCTTTTCATCTAGTTGCTCTGACATTCTCTAGATAGGGTCATTAACCACTGAAAAACAATGCCAAAGTCCAGACTGAGTGCAGGATCAGAGATGGAATGGTGCATTTTGCTAAAAAAAAAATCACACAACCCACAAAGTTGAAAAACAAAACTCCTATTTCTAGCACCTTAGGCAGCTATTGTTCTAGAATCAGGACACAGAATTAAGCCCAGGAGGTCTGAGACAAGCCTAGGAGAAAAGCACAGAGGAAAACCACAGGAAGAGGCTGAAATCAAGGAAGATACCACAAGTAGAAGGTCAATACAGAGGAAGAGAGTCTTGAACTGGGTAAACCTTCTAGACCAGTGCATACCCAGGTACTCAAAGTCAAATCAAAGGCAGGAGGTAGGAAGGGAGTAAGAAAATTAAAGCCAGGGCATGCCCAAAGAATAAATATCAAAACAAACATTCATTCTACATTTCATATATTTAGGGTCAACTTGAAACCTCTGGAGGGATAATAAATCAGAGTAGACAACAGATTTTGAATGCAAGGATGCAGGACTGACTTTTGTTATTGCTGTTGATCTGTCATTGTTAAGTTGTATCCAACACTTTATAACCCCATTTAGGATTTTCTTGGCAAAGATCCTGGTGTTGTTTGGCATTTCCTTCTCTAGCTCATTTTACAGCTGAGAAAGGTGAGATGAACAGGGGTGAAATGACTTACCCAGGTGTAAAACCATGCACAAGCAGCTTTCTAGAGGATTACTGCTGTGAACAGCTTTCAAGATTCTGATTAGATAGTATAGTGAGCTCTCTATTTATTCAATAACAAATCAGAGCAAAACATTCATAGAAAATCAAAATACAGAATTCACAGTTACAACTTATCACAGAAAATCAAAATACAGCATTCACCATGTCACAACTCAACAACTTGTCACTAAAATGGCCACAGAGTTTTCACCAAAGCGGTCACATAGTTTTAAACAACGTACATTAATTTAGTCAATCACAAACTCCTTAATTCAATCACAAAGTACAAAAGTCAAAGTCCTCCACCCCTAGGTCACAGTAAATCATAATCTTCTCAGTCAGTACATAGTATCCAAGTAAAATCTTCTTCCAGTTAGACTTGAGTCTGGCTCTCAGATTCCATGGTTCCTCTTCCACGGACCCAGCTTGAACCGTCACCTGGGTTCAAAGGCAGAAAGCTCCCAGTTTCTTGTCCAGCTCTTTGTCCAGTTTTTTGTCCAGTTCCCATTCCATATTAAAGCTCACAGTGTCCAGACAACCTCAAGTCCTTCACAGTCCCTGTTTCTGGGAAGACAAAGCTTTACAGAGCCACAATAATATTCATGCACATTGCCAGCACCATCATCAATTCACTATCTTCCTGTGAAATCAACTCAGACCCACAAACAAGGTCCAAGAGGTCAACGTAAATCACCAGTAAAGTCTCAGGACCTCCAAAAACCCTTCTCAAGGACTTCTGTAAACATACAACCAGAAAATCCTCTTTCAGGGCTTCCAGTAAGGTCCCAGGGCTTCTGTACAAAGTATCACAAACAAAAATCAACACAGATAGGACAGACAAAGAGTGCTGGGATACCACAAATTTTCTCCTTCTTTACTTTGCCACCACAAGAGTCCTCTTCTCAGTTCTGCTGTCTCTAGCCTGGAAATTCTCCTTATATGTGGTCATTAGTTCCTTCCCTTTCTGTTGCAGGAGTTCATGTTTTCTAGGATTCACAAGCTGTGGGGCTCATATGTTCTGTTTCTTAACACTCTTGATACAAGGCTCAAAAGAAATTTGAACTGAAACAAGGTGTTAATTCAATAACTGAAACAAGGTGTGAACTAATTCTGTGCTTGTCATTACACCAGAGTCACACAACTAGTAAGTATCTGAGGTTTGTATTTGAACTCAAGAAGATGAGTCTTCCTGACTCCAGGCCTGGCACTCTATTCTCTTTTAATCATACAAAAGGTGCAGTTATCATAGACTCCTGTACAGAGAGTTGGAATTAATTTTATAAGCTTAGACCAACTCTAATTTCGCAGAAGAGGAAAATTAAGGCCAGGGAAGGCTAAAGAAACCAACCAAGGTCACAGAAGGAGTAAGCATCAGAAGAATTAGAATTCACGTCCTCTGACTCCACAGTCAGTGCTCTTTCTCATGAAGCAAATTGTCACCCCTGAGACATTTCTCTTGAAATGGAATTTCATTACTGAGTTACCACTATTTCCTTAATAATTTGTTATACCAAGCTATTACTAAGTTGATATTTCTTCTATGATTTATGTTCTATGTGTGTGGGGGAGAGATGGGGGGCATGTGTAGATGTATTAAAATAGATATGTTATTTGAAGTTCAACTTGGTAGATACTCTATGACCAAGGCCTTAAGATCCCTGGACTCTTAGTCTCAGGAGCATGCTGGAACTCACTAGAAATTGGTAAATGTTGAGTGTGGACATTTGCACCTTGGACATCAGCAAATTCCACAAATTGTGTCTGAATTTATTGTTTTGTTGATTGTGTACACTTAAGAAGGTTATGAAAAAATGTTAATAATACCGATTAAAATTTAAAAGTACATTGCACATTCATTCTCCACCCCCCTACCTCTAGGAAAGCCTGTTGTTAAATATTTACCAGCATACCATTGTCTGATCTAGAACCAAATTAAAGTGCATTTGACTCATTAGAAACTGGCAGCAGTTGTGGATTCCTAGTCTTTTAACTGGTTGCTCAAGGAGTAATATAACAAATCTGTGATCAACAGTCTGGGCCAGTGATGTCAAATTCAAATAGAAATAGGCCACACATTGACTTAGAAAACCACATAATGTTGTCTCTGTTTTGTTATATTTTTATTGATTTTATTTAATATTTTCCCATTTACATTTTAATCAGGTTGAGGCCCCACTCAAGATTATTGTGTAGTCCATGTGTTTAACAAATCTGGTCTAGGCAAAAAGTACAAGGAACAGCAGCAAGAAGAATATTGACACTCAGCTGGCCCTTTGTTTGACCCTAGGAATTTTCATGCATTTCTCTTAGGACAAGAGCTAATCCCCAAATTCCTCTATCTAGGACCTGTTAATAAACACAAAGTTACAGTGTGATGGGGAGTGATGTGTGGGAGGGGGAGAGGAAGGGAGAGTAGAGAGAACAGTTTCTAAGACACAAT
>NW_027185698.1:22191376-22263074 GCF_028583685.1 Petaurus breviceps papuanus | reverse complement strand
TCCTCAATTCTATCTGATGTATTTGTGAATGTTCAATAAATGCCGCTTTCCTAAATAGAAAACAATGGTTTTTATCCTCAAATGTGTCCAAACAGAATAATCTATTTGCTTTGGGGATGAAAATTTTATAAATATTTCCACTGGCCAGACATAAAATGTGTGAATTTTCTCCTCTGTGCTAATTAACTTTTTATTCCTACTCCAGTTGAGTTTGGGGAATTTTTCTCCTCTCATGCCCATCTCCCAGATGGGGAGATCTCTGGATCTGGAGAACCTGAAGGGGAGGAATATATGAGAAGACTAGAAAGGTCAGAAAGGGTCAGACAATGAAGGGCTTTGAATGCCAAATAGCAGAAATTATGTAAGACCATGGAAGGTTAAATGATGGCAATGTGAGGGATAACTTTCAATGAAGTTTCCCCTTTCTGAAAAATCTAATCTAGAGTGGCTTCAGCATCTACTAGGCCTAAGTTTAGAAGTCACCTGACCTTGCAGGAATCTGGGACTTAAGAGAAATGGAGACCTTCCCCAGTGCCACCGCAGTACAAGATATGCCAAATAAGGACAAAACTGTTTTCCTGGCCTTTCATTGGACACCTACATGTTTCCATGTCCTTTGTCTCTGAGATAGATTTCCACCCTTAGATTGTGAGCTGGCCTCCCCACCAATAAGAGTGAAGGCCAGTTGGGGGTTGGGGTTTCTACATTAGGGGTCATATATAACCATGGACTTGCTTCCACATGTTGCTCTCTCCCTGGCAGATGCCATTTGGGCAAGAGGGGCAGAGTCCTTTCTCGTGAGAAAGAATAAAGACCTTTTCTGACCTCAGACTCCAAACTCTTTCATCTCACAGAGCAACTTAGTATTTCAGGGTTTATAAAGTGCCAGTGAAAGTAGAGTGAGTTAATAAGATTTTACTGAGCACCTCTTATTCCAGTTGAGGAAAATGAGACCAAGAGGTAAAATTCTGTGTCCATGACTGTCACATAATAAGTATCAGAGTTGGGATTTGAACTTATTTCTTGGGATTCCAAGTCCATCATTCTCTGTACTTCATTGTACTGTTTCCAGAGAAGGAACAATAACAAAGGACAATTGATGTTGAGGTGCCAAATTGCTAGTCTAGAAGTGTTTATGTTTTACATATTTACATAAGCAAATAAAGTAAGTAAAATGAGTAAAGTAAGAAGTATATTCCCTTAATCAGCACTTTGGGTCTCAGAGTCTATAATAAGGCCCGAACATATAAGTGAGGGTTAAGTGACCTGATGTGTGAAGGGACAGGGAGCCCTGGGATCATTCCATTCCATCAATAAAGGAACTTTCTGCTACACCTTTTTTGTATGTAAATTATCAGTCATAATAGGTCAGCCGTCAGTTCTAATGTTTTTCTCCCTATATCAGTGTTTCTTTAAGCAGGGTATATCTGCATGGCCTTTAGAAATTATTTGCAAGTACAGCCATACCTTGGAGATATTGTGGGTTTGGTTCCAGACAGCCACAATAAAGAGAACATTGCAATAAAGCAAGTTACATGAATTTTTTGGTTTCCCAGTGTATGTATGTATGTATATATATGTATATATAGTTATGTTTACACTATAATATAGTCTGTTAAGTGTGCAATATAGTTTTACAGCTAAAAGAACCAATATACATACCCTAATTCAAAAATATTTTATTGTTTAGAACTGATAAACATTTTCTGAGCCTTCAACGAGTTACAATCTCTTTGCTGGTGGAGGGTCTTACCGCAGGGTTGATGGCTGCTGACTGACCAGGATGGTGGTTGCTGAAGATTGGGGTGGCTGTGGCAATTTTTTAAAATAAAACAAACAATGAAGTTTGTCCCATGGATTGACTCTTCCTTTCACTGGAATGCTTAGAACTCATTGTAGGGTTATTAATTGGCCTAATTTTAATATTGTTCTGTCTCAGTGAATAAGGGAGCCCAAGGAGTGGGAGAGAAACAGGGAACAGCAGGTCAAAGGAACAATCAGAAGACAGACAATATTTATCAATTAAGTTTGCCGCCGTATATGGGTGGGGTTCATGATGCACAAAACTATGATAATGCTAACATTAGAGATCGCTAATCACAGGTCACCATAACAGATAATAATAATAATAAAGTTTGGAATATTCCAAGAATTCTCAATATGTTACACAGAGACAGTGTGTGAGCACAGCTGGTGGGAAAAGGGTGCCCAAAGACTTACTTGATACAAGGTTAATACAAATTTTCAATTTGTAAAATCAAAACAAAACAATATCTGCAAAGTACAATAAAGTGGAGTAGTAAAGTAGTACAATGACGTATGTCTGTAATTGTTTAATTTCCAGTGATTCCCATGATCACTGATGATATGGAGGGTACTGAGTCGCCACTAAGTATAAACAGATGTGTTCAGGCATCTACAGCTACAAAAAGCAGTATCCAGTACAAAGTAATTATAACCACATTGTCTCGATCTATTAATCATGCTGAGAAGGTAGTAATGCATTCATTTCATGATAAGAGAAGGCTGAAAGAGGCCATCATCCTAATTGCTCAACATTGGGACCTGTTTGGTTGGTATGTAGCAGTCAGTATTCCACTTAGCTTGATCCTGGAGTCAATGCATGTGTCTGAACACAGACTTAACAAAGTTCTGTGGTTGGAAGCAAAACAAATACTTGAGAGATCACCTAAAGATCTGAACGTAGCTTCTGAGGAGTGTGTCAGTGAGCGTAGTGGACTTTGCTGATTTGTTGATGTGGACAGACTGCACCACTAGTGAATGATTCAGTAAATCAAACTGTCTACAGATAATTCAAAATTGTAGTGTCCTGTGGGTATCAAATGATTCACCCCGCCTATCCTTTCAACAGATGGGCTTTCTGCTGGCTACAGTTGCAAAGAATGGTCTGAACCTTTGATGTTCATGAGCAGGATCAAATAGCAAGAGAGAAGACCATAGCTTCCAAAAACTCTGGCTGTGTGTCCAGATTCCACTCTATTGTTCACTTATCAAAATTAAAATGATAATAAAAGCATGGTTGTGGCCAATGCATTGACCCATAAAACTGCAAGTCCAGGAGAGAGAGAGACAGAGACAGAGACAGAGAGAGACAGAGAGAGTTAGAGAGAAAGAGAGAGCACAAATTTTGAGGCTGAATCTTCACCTGTCGTCTAAAGCCACCAGACCTTAAATAAACCAAGAGGTGAAGGAAAAGCTGAGATAAGTTTGTAATTTAACTGAGATAAAAGGCAAAGTCATAAACATGCCATGTGATTCAAGGAGAAATGAATCTACTTTGGCTAATTATTTTTAAGTGTTGTTCAATCATTTCGGTCATGTCTGACCCTTTGTTACCCCATTTGGGGTTTTCTTTGCAAAAATACTAAAGTGATTTGCCGTTTCTTTCTCCAGTTCATTTTACAAATGAGGAAATGGAGGCAAATGGGGTTAAGTGACTTCACTCAGTGTCACAGAGCTAGTAAGTGTCTGAAGCTGGATTTGAACTTAGGAATATGAGTTTTCCTGACTCCAAGACTGGCACTCTATCCATTGTGTTATTTAGCTCCCCCTCCATATTCATGCTAAAATATAATTATACACTTTTAACAAACATCTTTTTTTTTTTTTTTGCTTTTTGGAGGGGGAAGGTAGGGCAATTGGGGTTAAGTGACTTGCCCAAGATCACACGGCTAGTTTTGTGTTAAGTGCCTGAGGTCAGATTTGAACTTAGGTCCTCCTGACTCTAAGGCCAGCGCTCTATTCACTGCGTCACCTAGCCACCCCTATGTAAGGGTTATGGGATTTAAAGATCTTCCATGCCCCATTGGACGTGCTGACGTAGCAGGAAGGGGTGGAGCAAGAGAAAGTGAAAGCCAGAGAAAGTGAAAGCCAAGCTAGCGTTCCTGCGGTGGCTGGTGGTGGTGGTGACGGCGGCGGCAGCAGCAGAGGCAGCGGCAGCACGAAGCCCTTTTTGAGTTAAGACTGCTAAGGACTTTCTGCTAAGGACTCCTGCTGAGGACTGCCAGGGGCCGGAGCTGCTGGGAGCGCGCTTCCAGGACGCTGGGTGGTTGCTGTGAGTGGGGAGAGGAGGACCTTTTCCTGAGGTAGCCTGTTCTGTTTTAAAGGCTTGAAAATGTGGGTGCTTTCTACTTTATCTACCTGTGCCAATATCATAACTACTCTGATGGCTTTCACTTTCTGGTTTTGGGACTCAGTCTTTTGGTATCTTAATAAATTTTCTAGTTTATTTCCCCATATGACAAGCATGATATATTTTGTGATGGATAATCATATCAGCATATCTGTAATCTCCATAGGCATTGTGAATATGGCATTGCTGATACACCCTAACAAATATCTTAAGAAACACATTATTTGAGGAGAAGCTGTAAACTACTTCTACACTCTTGAATGCGGAACCTATCTTTGCAAGGAATCATGGCCTCCTGGATGAAAATAAAGTCACAGGTAGTATCTACAGGGCAAAATCCCATTAAATCCAAGGATATATTTAGCAATAAAAGAGCTATAGGATATGCTGAAATAGATTAAGGGCCTATGACAGTTCATCGAGATTGGTGCTCTTCTATTGATCTTGACTTCAGCCCCTCTAAACTTTAGTATAGATCTTCTTAAATTACGCTAAGTGGAAAAAATCCATCACCTCATAATCTATCCAGATATAAACTTTTCCAGTTTATTTTATTCTTGGACATCAGGTTCACTGCCCATTGCAGGTCTAGAATTTGAAGCCTTTTCTTTTTTAATTTAATTTATTTTTTGCTATAAGTTCCAAACTTTCTCCCTCCCTCCCCACCCTGCACTAGAGAAGGCCACCATTTGACACAGATTTATAAATATATGTGAAACTATTGCTTGCTTATTTCTATTTATCAGTTCTTTTTCTGGAGGAGGGTAGCATTTTCATTCATAGATTCTTTGAAGTTGTTTATTTGAGTAATTACAATACCCAGAATTAACTTGGTTGTTCATAGCTATTCTTTGAACAATATTCCTTTTACTGTATACAATGTTCTTTTCGTACTACTCATTTCACTTTTCATTATTTTATGCAAGTCTTTTCAATATAGTAGGACCTATTCAAGTTAATGTTCCTTTGGAAGAATTTGTAGAAAGTCAGATTGATCTCTAGACCAGACCCTTTTAAAGTGGAGAGGAGGGGAGCAGCCAGGTGGCGCAGTAAGAGTGCTGGCCTGGTGTCAGGAGACCTCGGATCGGTTCAGGCCTCAGACACTTGGCACCCACACAAAATAACTGGCCGTGTAATCTTGAGCAAGTTACTTAATCCCAATTGCTTATAAAAAATAAATAAATGAATAAATTCTCTAGGAAAAAAAATAAAGTGGAGAGGAGGGCAACTTTGGAGGAATGGTGGGGTGTGGGGAGTACATTAGCTATCTCCAAATATTTGAAGGGCTATCATATGGCCGAGGGATTAGACTCTGAAGGGCAAAACAAGAAAAAAAATGTCTGGAAGTCATAAAGAGGCAAATTTAGACTTAATATGAGAAGGAAAACATATCCTTAGAATTAGAGCTAGCCATAATTAGAAGGGCTGCCTTGGGAGGCAGTGGATTCTCTATGAGTGGAGTTCTTTCCATGAAGACTGACTTTAGGGGAAACTAGGTGCCACAGCAGAGACCAGCCCTGGAGTCAGGACAACCTGAGTTCCAATCCAGCCTCAGATACTTACTGTCTGTGTTGTATGACCTTCTGCAAGTCACTTAGCTCCAATTGCCTACAATAATAATAATAAAGTATAGGCTGTCTTTTCACTTCTTGCTATGTTGTAGTTCTTTGTCAGGTATGAGTGGGAACCAGATGAAATTGGAATCCTTTCTGCCTCTGAAATCGTGGGATTCTGATTCCTTCATGGGGTGTGAGAGAGAATCTTTGTTGGGGCGTCAAGTAGAATATTCATACTGTTAGTCACATTGTCAAGAATGATGCATTTTTTTTCTGTTTTGGAAAAGGAAGTCACACAAAATGTCAAACATCCAGAAAGTATGATTAGAGTGCTCAAAGAGCCAAATAGAGCTTGTCTGTGCAAAGAAATGATAGTTGACATTTGTATAGCCCTTTCTAGTTATAAAAGACTTTCATATCCATTATCTCATTTGATACTTACAACAGCCATGATATATAGTTATGGTGAGTATGGTTATCCTCATTTTATGCATAAAGAAATTGAGGCTAGGGGAGATTAGGTGACTCATAAAGTCATGATGACTAATAGGTTTAGAAAAGGCAGTGTGGTATAGCAGAAGAAGTATTGAACTTGGAAACTAAATTGAAAGAACCTGAATTCAAATTCCAGCTCACATATTTACTACTTATGTTCCCTTGGCCAAATCACTGAATCGCTGGGCCTCAGTTTCCTCAGCTGTAAATGAGAAAAGTGGGTTATATGATCTCCAATTATTGGAGATCTAATTACAAGTCCATGATCCTCCTTTTCCCACTTTACCACTCTGGTTCTAAGTTTCAGCCCATGAAATTATTGTGATTTGAATATTGATGTACTTTTTAAAAGTCGCTGAATTTGGGGGACCCAGGAGTAGACTCCTTAGTAGCAAGAAGTTACTCAAATACTACCTTGAAGACAGGGGTTTGTCACAATTGAAAACTCTGGGAAGGCAAGAGTATCCGGAGGGGACAGGTAGCACCTGGGGGAGAGGACAGGGACAGGATGGGGGAGTAACACCTATCATAAGAACATCGAATCACAGATTTAGAGCTAGGGGAGACTTGAGAGCTCATTTAGTTGGACTTCCTCATTTTATAAATAAGGAAACTGAGAAGAGGTAAAGTGATTTACCTAGGATCCCACAGGCAGCAAACATCAGAGTAAAGATTGGAAATTATGACCTCTGATTCCAGTGTTCTTTCCGCTTCATTATAATTTTGTCCAGGGGAAGGCCTTTCCAGAGGCCTTTACCCTCTAACCTAACATGGATCTGCCTGCCTACTGCCCCAGGGAGGGTGAGCTAACTATTTGGTTCCTTTCCACTTGACTTTTGCCAAGACTGAAAATCAAGAGACTGTTCAAATACCCTCTGGGTAGATTGGTAGTCACTGGTATTGTGTTTTTTAATTAATCAAATGGCTGCTTTGTGTTTGTTTATGAATGACTCATAAACTGATGCCCTTCAGTCATCTCAGCCAGGCATGGAATTTACCACAGCAAGAGAGCAAGAATAATAACCGTTAGCATTTTGGCAGCACTTCGGCATTGACACATCACTTTCCTCACAATAGGCATAGGAGATAAAGGTTAATTATTGCTGTACTCCTTTAACACATAAAGAGTCACATACACTGAGTCCCAGAAAAGTGTAGTGATGTGCTCAAGGTCATTCAGCAGCAGATCAGGGATTTGAACCAATGTGCTCAGGCATCATTCAGATTGAAGACTTTTCTCACTACGCCATGCTGTCTCATTTGGGGTAGCTAGGTGGCATGGTGGATAAAGTGCAGGGCCTGAAGTCGAGAGGAAATTGAGTCCAAATCTGACTTCAGATCCTTACAAGCTGTGTGATCTGGGACAAGTCACTTAACCTGATTTGCCTCAGTTTCCTCATCTGTAGAATGAGCTAGAGAAAGAAATGGAATACCACTCCAGTATCTTTGACAAGAAAATCCACAGTGGGATCAGCGTAGGATACAATGCAAAGAATTGAACAAGAATATGCCATTTCAGAGATAAGAGGATGAATCCCTCAACCTATTTCTCTGAGTTGACACTATTTTATGTTTATTGCAAAACTCGTCCATTAGAGCTTGTGTCAATCCTTGAGCCCTAGTTTACTTGCTCTGAGTAGTCTGTGGCAGCATTCTTGAACCTCACAACTTTCAAGTGGGCTGAAAGCTGACCCTGAAACATCAATAACACAGCAAGGCTGGGTCTTGGAAACCCACCAATCTGATGAGCTTCCTCAGCTATACAATGAAAGCCACATTATTAGATTTCTACTCATCAGTCATCTGGGGCCTTTAGATGGTATCATGAAGCTTAGTTGGTTAAAACATTGGTTTGGAGTGAGAAGCAAACAAACAAACAAAAAAAAGATAGGTGGTCATTTGAGAGATGACTTCTGAATAGGTGAAGATTTAGAAAAACATTTACCTAACAGCTCATATTTCTTTATTACACACTTTGTCTTCCTCATTCATGCTAGAACTTTAACTTAGAGCCCATAAAAGAGCAAACTCAGTTTTTGAGCCTTGGAATCATTATCTTCCCAAAGAAGGAGTTTCTCAGCTATTGATGATCTATAACCTGCAGATTCTTGTCACTGGTACCACTCCAACATCAACAAAGTATATAGTGTTTTATTTTGTGATGCATGCATTTGCCTGTCAGATTCACAGGGGCAAAACAATAATGCTGCATGATGTAGGCCAAAGGACACTAAAATTAAAATTAAAAAAAACTGGGCTCCATCGCTTTTTAGCTACATGGCATTGGACCAGAAGTAGAGTTTTGTCCTAGGGCATTGATATTTATTTGAGGGCATTGTCATCATCTTCTACAATGTCAAGAAAACAACTGTCTTGACTCCTAGTTAACAAGAATGATTAATTTAAATTGGGAAATATCACATATCCAGCTGCATTTTCTTGCCTACCTCGTTAGACCTTGCCCTTTCCTGCACCTAACGCCTCATAATGTCCTTTAGTCATTGACCACGGGAGTTATCCCAGTCTCTATTTCCTCATCATGGGTGTATGTCCCAGACTCTTGCTGTACACTATTATGTTGAAGAGTCATTGCCCTGACCACAATGGAATTTGTCTTAGTGGCTTTGAAGGCAAGTCTTCTTCTGTTAGACTAAATATATTTTGTGAGGCTTACCCTGGGTACCTAAATTTCTAGTTATGATTCTTCCTTGTGGAAATCACTTAATCTCTGATTTTCAGTTTCATCATCTGTACAACAAGAACATTGGACAAGATAACTCTTAAGAGTCTCCCAGTTTTAAGTGGCTATGATCCAAATTAGCTGCATAATAACTGTTAACCCAAGTGAAAATGATTGTGAAAGAAGATCTGAAGATATTTATTTCTAGTATTTTTAGAAAAAAATAAACTTCTTTGTGTTTCTCCTCCCCCAGTGTTAACATAAGTAATTGGAACCTTTTAACTTTGTCAAATGCAAAGTTAAATCAAATCAAAGACAAATGCAGCAATTGCCAGTAAGTTATCACCCACACAAAACTACTTTTGATACATAGTATTTTTTTTTATCAAAATGCTTGTAAATCAGGAAAAAAAAAGAAATAATCTTTAAAATCACCTCTTGCTCTGCAAGATACTTTGTCTCAAAGGAGTCAATGTTGTTAAATGAGTAGCTAGTTAATTGAGCCATAAAGGGCCAGAACTGTCCCTGTGTCCCATGTCTCACTAGGATGGCTTGCTTCCCATTCCCAACACTTCCTGTAGAGAAACTGTCCTCTCCACTATTAGCTCCTCACCCTGATCAGTTGTCCCCAACCTGCCAGAAGGAGTCATAGCGACATGGCTCACCTATGTCATTTTTGAGGGTCAACTATGTCATTCCCCCACCTCAGCCCAAGATTAGCACAGAAATCCTTTTGGCACCTAGAAGGACAAACAGATATCCAACTTCCACTTTAATATCCCCAATGAGTAAGACCACACTAAGACCCGAGGCAATGCATTGTATTTTGGGACAGTTCTACATATTAGAACTATGTTTTGTTTTGTTTTGTTTTTTATTACACCATGCCTAAATTTGCCTTTACAATTTTCTAATTCTTCTCTTTGGGAGTTAATTTCAATTCTACCACATAGACTTGCCAGTCCTTGAAGCCTGATATCTTGTCTCAACTAAATCTTCTTTTCAGGCAAAACAACTCCAGTTCCTTCACAATTTAAGGCTCCCAATACTGGTTACATTGCTTCTCTGCATGTATTCCAACTCATCAGCACCTAGAAATGTAGAATCTAACTATTCTAAAAGAGCTCTGATCAATAAAAATATAACACTTTGATCCAGGTACTATGTTCCAATTACTGAAGCCAATGATGGTATTCATATTTTTTCTGGCTGTTGTATCATGTTAGTATCTGTTCAATAACAGATGTTCAAAAACAGAGTTCAATAACTCAATAACTTGAGTTGGAATAAACCTTTAGATCTTTTCAGATGGACTAGTGCTTAGTAACCCCCTATCCACCCCAATTCCATCCTTTAGTTGTATAGTTTTTAGTTTTATAATCCTTTGTAGAATTTTTTCATTTTTTCCTTGCTGTTAGTTTATTTTTTCTTTCTTATTATGTACAAAGCATTTTAAGCTCATCTTTTTAACAATTATATTTTTACTGTTTTTGATATTAGATTTTGTGAGGACTATATTTCAAAATTAACAAAAGCAAAATATTCAGTAGCAAAAGCATGCCAACCTCTGTCAATGGCAGGGTAAAGTATGGAACATAAGGTCAAAGCTTTGTCATCAGCTTTCACGTGTCATTTGTGTGTGTGTTTCATCTACAGTAGAGAAATCAAAAAAAATCAACCCATTTTTTCTAAAGTTACTCTTATGAAATAACTTTGGAAAGGGTTTCATTTATCTTTCATTGGGTTATCATCAACAATTTCAATGGAATGGTTTGCAGAAATATCCCTGAAGTTCAAATTCACTACAAAATTTAAAATAACAGAAAGTATAATGCTCTAATATTTCATGCAATGAGCCCTTAAACAAGGGACATGTCTGCAAAATCAAAATCTTGTTTTGTATATGTGTGTATGTGTGTGTGTGTGTGTGTTTCCTATTTTCAAAGATTATTCCTGGCACACATCCCAGACTCTACATTCAGAACAGAAATTAAAGCAATTAAAGTCTCATTGAGAATTATGGATAATAATTTTAACATAAACATTGGGCATTGCATTCTGCTGTCTAGATAAGCTAATATTATATGAAAGATAGCAGTGACTAGAAATCAGCAGGTCTTCTTTTCCCTGTTACTATTAGCAAAGGAAGGAAGTTTAAAGAGAAAAGAATACTAGAAGTCAAGAACAGGAGGAGACATAGTAGATATGCTCCCAGAACCACCTCTGTGTCACAGGAAGTCTTCTGCTGGGTTACTTAGGCTGTATGTTAATTCCATCCCTTCAAGGCAAAACTCTAGATCTTGATACCTGGACACTCCTCATGAGGATGCTACAGCATCAGGGTTTTAATCCCAACCAAGAAAGCTATTCAACCAGGTATTGAAAATGGCCTTGCTGCTATTTCACATTAATGTTTTAGACCATTGTGGTTTGTCAAAAGCTCCTCTGGCAGCTCACCTCAAACAGTCTCATCCCATCACTCTGTTTTAGCAGTTCTTAACTCTGATACTCTAAGCAGTATGTGTGAGAGAATCTAGCCAAGTTAACTGATTTATAATTTAGTGACAAGACTGGATTTCAAGCACTCCACATAATTAATCAAACACAACCACTATTGTTTAAAAAGGGAAATATTGAGAATTCGACCTAATTTAATCAAAAGTTTGTTTTAAAGGATGAATCGAAACCCAGAATCCAAGGGAGAGTCTCTGATGAGCGTGTCCATGAAAGTTGAAATTTGGTCACTGTTAGTTATTAAATCTTATAGCAATGAAGACAATGATGTCTATATGATAACAAATCAATCTACTGAAAAAAAGAACTTTTTACATAAAAGCCAGAGTTCTAGCCAGGAATGTCTACACTTGGAAGTATCAAAAATTAAGCCCTGTGCATGAGAGACCACTGCTCCCATAACTGAGGACACACCAGGGAATGGAGCTTGCTACAATCCCATACTTTCCTATTTTCACTAATTTTTCTTGCAATCTAGGTGCAAAGCTCTACTGATTTTATGCATTTGGAAAATTATAAATGGTGACCTAAATTTGACATCTTTCAAATTGGATACTCTGAGGCAAAGGCCCATTTGCTCTGTGTTGGTTACTGCTCTGATATTACTTACTGGATGTTGTATAAACAGCAAAATGTTTTTGTTCAACAATTTCTTTAGTTCAAAATGATTTATATGTGACATTTTCCAGATGAAGCTAACTAGATATAATCTCAGATTTCTGAGACCATTTTGGTTTTGTCTCTGCTAAATGTTTGTCACATTTTATTTTATGCTGTGATATCTTTGCACCTACCTTATACATCTTATAATATTGTAAGTTTCCTGAAGGCAGGATCAGTACCACAGCACCAAGCACTTGTTAAAGTTTGGTGTTTACTGAATTGAATGCAAAATGGATCAAGGTTTATAGATTTAGGGCCAGAGGAGTGCTGAGAGGTCGTCTAGTACAACCGCTTTATTTTTCAGATGACAAAACTGAAATACAAGGAAGTTATTAAATGTTTGCCCCAAATCCACAGGTAGAAAGTAGGAGAACTAAAAAAAAAATTAAAAATTTAAAAAAAGAAAGTAGGAGAACTAAGATTCAATCCTGGGCCCTCTAATTCTAAATTCATCCTGCATTGCATTTTTCCACATCCCTAATGACATTTCACGTGGAGGCTAAATCCACAGGAAAGTTCTCTCATTTTCTCTTCCTCCTTACAAGAACTTGTTTACCCCATGGCAGCAAAGAAAAAAAGAAAAAAAATGTAGTCACTTGGCACGGTGCATGCTCAAAGACTGCTTTTATCAGGATCAATTAGGGAGCTAGGCAAAGTCCAAATTCTACTGCAGTGTCTTCTCTGACCACACTGAAGTGAACCTTTGCAGGATCAATGCATCAATCAATAAGCACTCATTAAGTGTCATATGTGTCAGGTACTTTGGGTTGCCAAAGGATTACTAAAGATCGAGGGTTCTTTACCTGGGGTCCACAAACTTTTTTAAATATTTTGATAACTAGATTGCAACATAATGACTTCCTTTATAATCCTCTATATTTTGTACATTTAAAAATATCATTCTGAGGAGGGGTCCACAGGCTTCACCAGGCTTCCACAGGGGTTCATGTCACCACAAAGGTTAATTGCCCCTGTCATCAATGATGGGATCTCAAAGAACTGGAAGGGTTACCTAGTCCACTATATTGCCTATGATCTACTACAGAGATGGTTAGGAGGTATTTCCCAAATGTTTCCCTGATCCATGAACATTTGCTGCCCTTCAAGAAGTTTCTTCAATACTTACTAAACATTATGGCTTCAAGATAGGGTAATCCTTATATAACGCCCAATATGTAGTTGTAGTTTGTCCTTTATTTTCAAAAAGGACCAAGGACAGCATTGAGTGATGTCTTGACTCATTTATGAATTGGTGTTAAGTGAAGCAGAGTTGCACAAATATCATCAGCCTCACTCTCTCTTCCGGAGTGTAATGGGAATCTGTAAATTTTAAAGATCTTCCCTGCCCCTAGGCTAAAGTGCACCTGGAGCCTGGGGTGGGAGGCTTATTTTTCAGTAGATACGTTTTGATTGGCCAGTGGGTCCAGAAGGTTGTTACATTCTCTGAGCCAGGAGCAGGCTATGTAAACCCTGATTTGAGGTTTTGTTTTGGGGCTCACTTTGAGAAGTGTTCTGTGAGTTGATCAGATGAGACTATGGGAAGCCGTTGTTGAAAGCCCCCAGCTTTGAAAAACCCAGATGTTGATTTGGTATCGATGTAATTGTTGGACAGTTTGGAAACCTGTCTACTTGATCTGTTTCTCTGTCTTGATAATTCTGTCTGTATACTCTGAAGTTTGGGGTGCTGACCTTTTTCCCATGAACTAGGTAAACGATACATATTTGACTGATTAAAGTAAGCTTGTTAACCCATTTTAAGTTGCTTTCCTTTAACAAAGCAGATCTAAAAACCTGTGTTGGCAGTCGCCCTGGGGATGCTGGGGTGCTTGCTGATACACAGAGTCATCAAAATTCAGTGGCAAGATGAAAGTCAAGATGACTGGGGATGGTCCAGGATACAGGTGATGCTTTGATGGCTGACTAAATTCTAAGTGATCCATAGTACCTGTTTCAGCCATCTTCATGGCTGTTGGGAAAAATGTTCTCACCTGCTCATTCCACTGGGGGAAGTCTTCACATGCTTGTGGTAGAAATTCTTCTGTCTCACTGATAGGTTGGGGGCATGTCAGTTACCCTCAACCTGGTTTAACCTGTCTCCTGAGAGAATTTACCAACTTATGGCCACAATGCATGCTTCAGTTTGCTGGAGTCACAAATGACAGTTGAGTGACAGGAAGACATCAAAGGTAGACAAACAGCCCTGAAAAGGATTTGGTAAGCCCATGCACCAGAGGTGCCAGTCCTCCTTGAACAGATACCTCCCTATAGCTAATTACTTTCCTACCAAACAGCTGATTTTCCATGTCTGCTCACTGTTTCAGAGGTTCTGGAGAGAAGGTTCCTGTATGAATCTATTTATCTACCTACCTATCCCTCTGTCCAGTTTTCTTGCTTTTTTCTGGCTTTAAAGGGTGCCACTTCCTCTGTTGCATTTAGGACACAATGATCAAATTCCAACCACATTCTTCATATAAAAATACAGCTATACTCAAGTGTTGTCATCAACACGATGGTCTTCTGATAAAATCTACCATCCAGATTATTTGTACTTTTTCCTTTCTTTTTCCTTCTTCTTGTCAAATGCTTATATATTCCCTCTTTTTATATTTTTTTTAAATTTTACTTTAGACTCAAACAACAGAAGACAAATATAGAATATAAAAAATATACCATAGACTTAAATATCGGTAAATACAAATTAAGAAGGGTGGGGGGGAATCATGTCATGTGCATAGCAGAAGATAAGGGAGGATTCAAAATATGTAAAAATAAATTTTCATTTCAAGAAAGCCTTTATGATAAATACTATGTGTTGTATTGAGGGCTGTCCATCTTTTTTTTTTGTCTCCCTTGTAAGTTTTCTTTTGTTTTCTGCTGTACATTTTTATTTATTTTGTTCTTCCCCGCTCCACTAGAAGGCCATAATTAAGTGCTAATATATTTATAACTATAGATATATATATGCATATGTATATGCATGTTTGTGCATATCTCTTGTTTCCCATCCCTCATGCCTCCTCTAGTTTACTTCTATCCCCTCTTTTTCCCTCCTATTACTTCCCTACCCCCCTCCAAGGTTCTCTCCCCATCTTCAAATTCCCATAAATCTAAATACCCTTCTATACCCTCCTTTTACCTATTCCCTCACCTTCTGCTCTAGAGATCCCTACTTTGTCCTCTCCCGACTCCCTATCCCTTACCATTTTAATTCTTCTGAATTTATAAGATTATATTTTATGCTCTTCTAAATGTGTATTATTCCCTCTTAAACTCATTTCCCATGAAAGTAGGTTAGTAGAACTACCAGTCCTCCTCCCTCATCTAATTCCTCTGGATTGATTCTTCCTCTTGTACCTCATTGGTATAAAATAATAACTCTTTTTAACTGTTACTAAATGGTTTTATTTTTAAATTCATATCATATTCATGTTTATTCAAATCTTAGGAGCTACCCAATTAATAATAAGAATCTTAGACATATATTTTACATTTTGCATATATAAAAAGGAAACAGTCTGTACTTATAGATTCCCTTTTAGTCATTGTTTGCTATGTATCTTATGTTTCTCTTGGCTTTTGTAGGTCAAATCTTCTATTAAGTTCAGCTTTGTTTTTGTTTTTGAACAAAGTCTCTCAAATCTGACAGTTGATCAAATATCCATTTATTTTTCATTTATGATTATGCTTAACTTTGCTGGGTACGACATTTTCATCCAGAGTCCCAGATCTTTTACTCTTCAATATGCAGGTTCCCAAGACCAGTGGTTCTTTAATGTCTATGCTGTTAGGTCTTGTGTGATTCTAATTGAGGCAACATCATATTTAAATTGTTTTATTCTTGTTGCTTTTAATATTTTACCCTTGAGCTGGGTGTTTCAGAACTTGACTATAATATTTCTATAAGTTTTCCTCATAGGATCTTTTTTAAGTAGTGATTGATTATTTTTTTTCCTTCCTTGTTCTAATGTTTCAGGAAAATTTTCTTTAATCATTTCTTGTTATTATATCAAGATTCTTTTTTTGATCATAGTTTCAATTAGTCTGGTTATTTTTATATTTTCTCTTCTTGAACTCTTCTGCCAGATCTGTTGTTTATCTTATGTTTTCTTTTATCTTCTATTTTTTCATTATTCTTATTTTGTTTAATTATTTCTTGATGTCCTTTAATTTCACTAACTTTCCCAGCAAATTAGAATTCACACAATTCTAATTTTCAAGGTATCTTTTTTTCCTTAAGATTCTGGATCTACTTTTCTAATTGATTGATCTTCCTTTCAAAATATTCTTGTTTTTCTTAGATCATTCTTTGTTTTTTTTTCTTTATAGTTTTTCCTACATATCTGTCATTTGATTTTTAAAGTGTTCTTTAAGATCTATGATTTTTTTTTTGGCAGATGACCATTTGACATTACTCTTTTGGGGTGATTTCTTTGTTTCAGTATCCTCCTCTGAAGATGAGCCTATGTCTTCTTTGTTCCCATAATAGTTTTCTATAGCTGGATTCTTTCTCCTTTGCCTGTGTATTTGTGTGTGTGTGTGCAATAATTTAATTTTTGTAATCACCTCTGGCCCTGGGGTATAGCAGATGGTGGCTCTTGCCCCAGATCGTCAGTTCTCCCCTCTATCCTGGAACCAAAGCCAAACTTCCAACCTCCTATAAGTTCCCATGGCTAAGGGCATTCTGCCCCACTGCTTCTGCATTCACCTGGCCTATGCTGGTTCCTTCTTGTCCCCACCACTCTTTGCAGCATAGCTGGATGTGCTGTCCCTTGTCAGCAAAGTTTCCCTTGATCTTCCCAGGCTCAGAAACCTACCTCCACTCACTATCTTAAGGGCAAAAGTTCCTGTAGCTGGGGCTGAGGCAGCTTCCCAAACCAACTGACCCCAGGGCTTGCCACTTGTTGTTAAAGCAAACCCTAGTCTGGAGGTATCTACTCTTTGTACAAGGACCAAACCTCATTCTGGGATTTTTCTTCTGATCTTCTCTAATTGCCGCAGGAGTTCCGCTCTTGTGTCCCTATTCTTATTTATCTTTACCTTCACTTTGTTGCCCTAAGGTGCTATTTTATCTCTTTTGCAGAGGGTGGCAGATCTTGAGAGCTTGGAATTTTCTGATCTACTCCACCATCTCCCCATATTCTTCTCCTATATCTTCCTTCTTGGCAATGCCACAGACTTCTGCTTTTAGTGGATGGAGTGTTAAGACATTGCACCAGACAATAAGAAGTTAATCATTTCAAAATGTAAGGTATGATTGAATTTTGTTTCCATGGAAATTATATAAAACCAGAAATGATAATTTATACTGATGGCTAATGCTAATGTCAGAGACAAAACTGCTTGTAGAGGGCAGTTTTCTTTGTTCTAAAAAGGCCTCTTCCTGTATGTCAAAAGAACTGACAGGACAGGTCTCATTTACAAAGGATGAGGATGAGGTTCCTCAACCCAGACCAGGTCTCAGATAATGGGACTTTTATTATTGATATCCTGGATATCTTTAAACTCATAGCTTTTGTTAATTTCCCTAGCAATTGAAAATTCCTCTCATGCTATCTGATGGAAACAAAAGGGGAGGAGACTAGAAGCATTTTTGGCCTTTCTTTTATTTAAGCATAAAGAAAATGGAGATGAGAAGGGAGGGGGGAAATGAAGTGTAAAAATGACAAGATGTTACGGAGGGTTCAGTGAACTCTGGAGTGCTGACCAGTGGGGTTCAAGGCACAAAATTTGAATCTGGCTGAATTCTAAAAGGACTTTATAGCTACCTTAATGGATGCTCATGCTTTTCACAAGGGGTGAAAGGCTAAGTTACCCATCTGAAATGACATGAAATAAAAATCTTTTTTTCTAAATTTACTCATGGCCAGGTAAAATTCTTGGTTATTTCTAATAAAGAGAATTTGAGGGAATCAGATACAGGGCAGATAAGCCTGAATGGCTGTAGGGGAGTTTTTGCATGGGTATTTCCCAACTTCACTCCAAGAGAAGGGTGGAGTGGAAAGGTGGATAGATGATCCAATACATGAAACATAGCTTGGGTAGGCAAGACTGGGTAGAATGCTGTGGTGGAGACTTTTAGGGAAAGAAAGAACATGAAGTCATGACACTTCTCAGCTGGTGAGATAGGGGCCTGTAGAAAGATGAAGGAAATAGCAAGGAGAAGTGGAGAAGGTCCTCAAAGAAATTGCTTATTTCACAATTTGACTTATAGCCAACCTCATTCCCAGACACATATGAATTTATATGGACAAAAAGAGCACAAGAAGGGCACAAACCAGTCAAACTCTTTTCTCTAACAAGATGATATAACTAGTGATCACCATTATAGGAAGAGAAAGAATTGTAGTCACTAACAATTCTTATGCTGATTTGAATTGAATGAATTATATGTAAGATATGCTATCCAAAGAATGAAAAACAAAGTTGAAACTGATTTATGAAGCCCATAATATCCATAGGAAATATTAATGGTAGTAAATTTAACATAGAGAGGACTAAAAATATCTTCCATTCACATGAATTCAGGAAGGAACGACTTGGTCCCCCACAAAGTTGCCATTTTGAATTATCCACAGACCCTGTGATTCAGTGAATAATTCACCAGCTGTACATCTGTATACAAAAATATTACCAGTCACACAGTTTCTTTGCTGTTACTCTGCCAAACTTCTAGAATAAACCTAATCAAAACTCTCCATCTATTTGTAGATCATCACAATGACAGTATTAAAAAAGTCAATGCTATTAAAATATATGATTGAGCATTATATATACACATATAATGTAGATGCATGTATTGTATACATATACATACATTATATACATATGTGTACATTACATATACATACATTATGTATATATGTGTGATTGTATGTGTATGTATGTTTGTGTATGGAATCCAGAACTATATCATTTGTTGTGCTCTATCCCTCCTCAGATAACTCTGTATTTACTTTTTTTTGTATGTCATTTATCACACACATACCATCATAGAATGTAAGTTCTTTGAGAATAGGAGCAACTTCCTTTTTTTAAAAAATTCCTGGCACCTAGTACCATGTCCTGTACATAATAGATAGTTAATAAATGTTGGTTAAATTAAAATGAATAAATCAGATGTGTTTTTTTCTTCTATTTATAGCAACATTTGTGAGGAAGAGAGGAAATTGAAAGTAAAATTATTTCACCCCAATAGAAAATAAGCTCTTTGGTAACCAGAAATATTTAGTTTTTCTTTTTTTATCCTCACAAAGAATGCATTGTATTAATATCAGTAAAAAAGGATTGCTGGCAAGAATACTCTCTCTTGGGGAAGTGAGGTGGCACAGTGAATAGAGAACCGGCCATGGAGTGGGGTGGATCTGAGTTCAAATGCAGCCTCAGACACTTAACACTTACTAGCTGTGTGACCTTGGGCAAGTCACTTAAACCCAATTGCCCTGCCTTCCCTCCTTCAAAATGCAAAAATAAATACTCTCTCTTCCCCCTCCCCTTACTTACTAGTATTTAGCAAATATTCTATCAGGTTAAGTCACTATATAAATGCTAGGTAGTATTATTAGCTATTATAAGATAATGGAACTACACATATTGAGTCAAAGGCAATCACATGGAAGATAAATTAATTTATTCTGCTGATCCCAGAGGATAGAACCAAGAGTAAGAAGGGCAAGTTACACAGATTATAGATTTACAATTGGAAAAGACCCCAGGTGCCATCTAAAATAATCAACCCATTTCCAGAATGAAATGGAAGTCCATGGATGTTAAATGTCTTAAAGTCACAAAGATAGTAAATGTCAAAGGAAGGATATGAACTCAGGTGTTCTAACTCTGGAGCCATTGTTCTTTCCACTGTGTCATCTTCCCTCCTGAAGAGTCAAGCATGATATAAAGGAAGAAACATAAAAATTAGGAATGTGAATAGCTTCAGATAGCCAAAAGAATAGTCCAAGTAAGGAAGCTATGGATCTCTCCTCCTGTAAGATCTTCAAGCAAAGTCTGGATGACCAACTGTCAGTTTCAGGGTAGAGGATATCCTTGTTCCTTGTCTGAGGCCACTTCTAACTCAGAGATTCAGTGGTGGTGGGAACATTTTAACAAAAAGCTATATTAATAAAAGAGCAAACAATGTAGTTATTTTTACCAAAAATATAAAAAAAAACATAATGGCAATATCTTAGCCTATTTACCCTAGTGTAGAAAAGTGTGTCCCCAAATTGAAAAGAAAACAAATAAAATTGGCACTGGTGTAAAAGTTCATTTTGGAGGAACAATAGTAAGCTAGTTTCAGAGAATTCCAACAAAGGATGGATCAGAAAAAGAGGGAAGGGGGAGAGAAAGAATTGTTGTTATTTTTCTTACTGCTAGTACAATGCTGCATGAATTCCAAATCAGACTTGGCCATAGATATTGTTAAGTCCTGGGGGAAATAAATATCCTTAAAAATGCAGGGAGGGGAAATAGTTGTGGGGAATTATTATTATTAGCATTAGTATTTTATTGTTATTATTATTTTCTAACAGGAACTTCACCTAAATAATGCTTGACTTGTAGTTGAGAAAAACTCTCAATCTTGAAGTAACTCCAGATAGAGATGTAGACATAAAAGCCCACTGAGAAGCAGGAAACTTCCTAGAGTTTAACTATATTCCACTGGACAGAGAAAACAAAACAAAAGGAAATCTAACTTCTCTACTTCCTCTGAATTTGTGCAGGACCACAATACAATGATTTCTACTCCTCCCCCTTAGAAAGACTAGGGTGCTTTTGTGAAGTCCCTCATTATTATTTATGAATGGGACCTGTTTCAATCTGCAGGGATATACAAACATTGCTTCACCAGTTGAGTACCCTTCGGTGATTTTGAATGATTTTTGTCCCCTCCACTTGGAAATATTTCCCATAGAAAAGAACATATTATTTGCAAATATTATACCAGGATATTTAAATGAGGGAAGATCATAGATTTGCTTGAGTTCCCAAATGGATTCTGGGCAGGAATTGGGGGAAAGGAAACCTTAGGAGCCCAGGGAAAAACACATTGTGAAATCATAATGCTCTACCCCCTACATCTTTATCCTGTTCAATTCACATTGTAATTAAATTTTAAAAAGGGTAACTTGAAGCTAAAGGGGGTGTATGGTAGAGGAGGTGAGAGTAGACCCACCTGTTCTGCTTTGGTTATCAATGTTAATAAGTGATTTTATTTATTTGAGTGGGGCAGTTCTTTTTAATACACACTGCAGCCTTCTCTTCCCCTTCTCTAGTGGTCTTCCTGAATCACTGATCATCTCCCTTCAAGACCTAAATCTTTATAGCAGTGAAGAATCAAAAAATAATAATAATAAAACAACACAGGTATAGTTATCTCAATTCATCATAACATTGAGATGATGAAAGGAGCACCTGAGAGAGGAAAAATTTAACAAATCCCAGATTCCTCCTTGAAGGCAGGTACTTTTTCCACTTTATATTCAATACCTAGCATGTGCTTGGAGCAAAGTAGGTGCTTAATAAATGCTTTCCTGCTTGATCCCCAGAGGGTAAGAGTACCTTGGGGTACGGTTTGGTTTAAGAGGCTATGACTTGAAATTAGAAGATCTTGCTTTAAATCTCATCTCTGCAGCTTACTGAGTGACCTCTAAAAGCCTCGGTTTCTTCCTCTATAAGAAGGAATGGGTGGGAGTTAATGCGTCATTAATTATAACTTTGTGTATATATATATATATGTATGTATGTATGTATACATATATATACATGCACACACACATATATAATGTGCATGTATGTGTGTGTGTATGAATTCACATAGATTTCATATGTATATAGAGAATTTTAGGTTTTCTGTTGAATAGATTGGACCTAAAGTTAGCACGACCAGAGTTCAAATCCAGCATCAGACTAATTGTATTTGCTAATTGTATGACTGGTCACCAGTCACTTAACCTCCCTCAGCAAGTTTTCTCATGAGTAAAATGGGGAAATTAATAATAATGATAATAATATAATAAGATCTACCTCCCAGGGTTGTGGGGACAAAATGAGATATTATTGGTAAAGAATGTTATAAATTTAAGGTTATTACATCATCATCATCATCACCATCATCATTTCCATATTGTGTATTTGTTTCTCTGTATATGTACTTAGACATACCTAATCCCTTTATTTTGTAGAGGTTTTCTTATACATGCACAGCTTGAAAATAATGTTTTATGAAAGTTTAGCCAGAAAGAGATACTTTGAAAAAAAATTAAGAATAAATGTAACATTATCAAGGGCAGATATCTTTTGTTTGTCTATGACAGTAATTTTTTCTTTATAGCCTGATCTCTCATGCATAAGGAAATGGTTTACCTTTGACATAAGAAGGAAAGTGAATTTCTTACTTAGAGTTCATTTTTTAAATTATACATAATGATCATTGGATTATAAAAATTTTATGTTCAACTACTTAGCATAGAAAAATTGTTAAGTGAATTACCTTACAAACAGTATTCTATCTATTTTAAACAATAACTCCTACATAGGTCAGGTGTAAACAACCATAGAGATAAATGCAAAAACAACACAGAAATATAGATGTAGTTTATTACCTCAATGTTTCAAGAATGAGTGGAAAGCTTAGTTAAATTATTTGCATGTTTAAATACCTCCCACTAAGTTTGTGCTGTCCAGACCTGGTTCTAACTTAATGAAACATTTTTAATTCTAAAAAGAGTTTTGTAAAAATTAGATCAACATCAAGATACTACAAAGATCAAATACATATTGATCCAGAAAAACAAAATTTAGAACAAAACAAGATGCCTTGTCCAGTCAGTTTCAAATGAACTTAGTTTAATATTTTTTCCCTCAAATGGAAGAAAAAATTCAAGAACAGTGTTATATCTCTTGATTCTTTTTTAGAAGGTTTGGTAGATAAAACTATTATTGATCATAAATAAGTTTTGTAATTATTTCTCATATATAGAATAGCATGAATATAATTTGAAATACAACTCTATAGTAATCCTACAAGAGAGATGCCATTTTCCTTTAAGCTCAAATTATATTAGATACTAACAAACCTGAAAGCCTTCACTTACAGACCTGAGAATGGATTGGAAAGCTGTTGTCATCTGAAGATTAGAACAATTATGTTCATACAAGTCCTCCTACACAGAAGATGTAGCAGCTGATTCCCAAAGGCAGCAATTGAAAATAAGATCATTACCTGTTCTCTCATCCTTTATTCCAGTCTATGATGAAGTGGTGAGACTAAGCTTTGCCAAATTCTCTATATGATCCATGGCCTTAACCACTATTTCTGTGCTGGTGATTCCCAGAGGTATTTATCTAATTTTAGTAACTCTCTTGAAATGCAGTCCTACAACACCACTGCATATTTAGAATATGCAAATATTCAAAGATATTGAAAATAGAATTCTTTATCTTTCCCCTCAAAACCCATTCATCTTCTGATAGTCCCTATTTCTATCAAGGGGTACCATCCTCTTTCTAATCACCCAGGTTCTCAAACCTTGATACTATCCTTGATTCCTCATTCTCATTCACACAATAAGTTGCTAAATCTTGCCATTTCCACAATATCTCTTGTAGCTATCCCCTTGTTTTTCTATTCACCCAGATATAATCCAGTTCTAAGCCATTGTCATTTCTTGCCTTTACCAAAAGCTCCTCCTAACATCCCCTGCCTCTAGCTTCTCATACTTCAATTTATCATTTATAAAAATACCAAAGTAATTTTGCTTAAGTGCAGGTCTGGCATCATCACTCCTACATTCCCACAATCAGTTAACTCCCATGACCCGTGATTTCCTATCACACTGGTAAAATCAAATATAAACTCTCCTATTTGGCATCAAAAACCCTTTATAACTTGACTCCAACCTTCTTTTCTGGATGGACTTCACATTAGTCCTCTTCGAATAATTCCTCTGCCCCTCCCAGACTGAATTTATTGTGAAGGCAAACTGGGCCATCTTTTGCCTCAATTCTTGCCTAGTCTTTAGTTTCTGAATGGGCTTTACCTAACCTTTCATTACTGAGACCCGGGAGGGATCTTAGCTTAAAAAAACCTAGGTCTCCCACTGCATCCAGGGCAATCATCAGTTGTCTTGACCTGTGTCTTGCCACTGGACTCTGATGACTCTGAAGGAAAGACTGAGGCTGATGACTTGCACAGCTCTGCCTCAATTAAATCCAATTCATCTGCAAGTCAAAATATCACCCTCCTGAAGTCTTTGGTCCTCTTTGAAAACGAGGGATGAAAAACAAGAAAAAATAACAACACTTCTATACACTAAAAATTAGCCAAATTAGATGCCACAATCCATCTCATCACTATACCTTTGTACTGGCTCTCCTCCATACCTGAAATCCATTCTTTCCTCATTTATGCCTCCAAGAATACTTACTTTTCTTTAAGGCTAAGTTCACATACCCATTTCTATGTGAGGCTTTCCCTGATAGCTAGTGCCTTAACTCCAAAATTACCTAACATGTTTTGTAGAGATGCCTGAATCTTCCTATCACCTTAAATAGAAGCTCCTTAAGGCCAGATCTATTTTATTTTTGCCTCTGTGCATGGTACTGAGTAGGAACTTAATAAATGCGTATTGATTAATTTACCTAAAATAGTGTCAAATTGTCACTGATACGTGGGATCTTTATTAGTCCAAATAATTCATTCTAGTACAGCCAGAGAAAATCTGAGGCACCATTAGAATCTTTTATATATATATAAACAGATTGAGACAGGGTCATCATACGAGAGGAATTCCTTCACTAGATAGGAGTTTTCAGTCCTATGTTTTCTGCTGTACAAGTTGAAGTTAAGTTCTGTAGGATTCAGTCCCTAGGCTATAGGTTTCTGTATGTTTCCTTAAATCAAAGGAACAACTTGTTTGTGTTTCTGTTTTTTAAAGGGGAAGCTTGAGGTGGAAGAGGACTATTTATTTATAACCATTGGTAAATGGTTGGAACAAGATAGAAGTATCATTCAGGATGTAAAAATCACATGACGTGAGTCATCACTACATCCATTTATGTGGTATGGTGACTATATCTGGGGAAGATAATATTTCTAAAAATGTCTTCCACTCCTTTTGTATAGGGAGTAAATTTCTGGCATCATCAGTTACTATTTCCATATGATTTCACTCTTCCTTGCTTGTCTATATGTGGATGGATTGCAGGATGTAAGAGAGGAGTAATATGAAATCATTCTGGAAAAATGGGTTAGAGTCATATTGGGATGGATTTTGAAAGTCAATTTTTTGCATATTTTGGAATTTGCATATTATCTTAGAGACAATAGGGAACCATTGAAGCTTCTTGAATAATGTAGTGACATAGTCACATGTAAGCTTTAGAAACACAGAATCACAGAATGACAGAGCTGGAAAAAATTACAAAAATTATCTAAACTAATTCCTAAAACTAAACTAAAGAATAAATATTTTCTCTGGGTACAGAACATAGAGAAGTCATAAAAGAGAGTCTATGAGTCACAGCATCACTGAAAATCTTTTTTATAGAAATTAAATGTAGCATAATCTGTAATGGACATTGCAAAAAGCACTTAATTTTTTTGTGGCAATGAATATTATGCTGTTTGGAAGTAATGATAGCTCACAATAATATTATAATATATTTAAAACTTAAAGGCACCGCCAAGGCCATCTAGACTAACTCCTTCATTTCATAAATGAGAAACTAAGTACTAGGGAGGTCAAGTGAATAGTCCAAAAGCATTCAGGTAGCAAAGGTTAGAAGCCAGATTTCAGCCCAGGTCTGCCAATTCCAGAGACTGTAGCACTCTTTTCACTGTACCATACTGCCTCCTCTATTGTAATACTATTTTGTATGAGTCAATCAATAAACATCTCTAATGTTCACATGCACCCATAAGATATGTAGTGAAGATATGAAGATTCCCACTTTTGAGTGGATGAAATTGATTCAAAAAGGTTAGGAAACTTGGTTGATGTCACAGAGACAATGACTGGTGAAGACACTAACTAGGTCTTCTGAAACCAAATCCACTGCTTTTATAAGACTTCTAAATTGCATCTCGATTCTTTCAATTCCCCCACTTCATTATGTATCTGTAGTAACAGCTTCCTAATTTGTTTTTTTGGTTAAGTTGGTGAAGACTCAAAAAGTTAATCCCAAGAAGACCAAGTTTTCCGAAAACAAACAAAAAAAAAATACATTACGCTCTTAGATTCAATATTCCTTGGTTTCTGCAATGTTGCTTTCCTTGTGACTTCAGGGTATATCTCTCACCAACCACTACTGGGAATAACATGCTAAACTCAAACATCAAGAGGCACCATTTCAGCTTGAATTTGCCAATGCAATTAAATAATCCAATAATATTATACAGATTAATCATAACCAAAAGTTCATTTGACATGGAACCTGTGCTGTTGTATATGTTTAAAATTCTTCTGGCTTTTCAACTCTCTTTAACTTGAATAAACAGTTACACAGTGTTCCATCAAGTAAGGGAAGAGGGAAGGAGATAAGGAAAGAGATGGGGAAGGAGGGAAGGAAGGAAGGAAGGAAGGAAGGAAGGAAGGAAGGAAGGAAGGGAGGGAGGAAGTGAGGGAGACAGGGAAAGAAGAGAAGGAAGGAAGTGAGAAAGTCTCCTGACTGAGTCTCTATGCTCCTTCTATCTCTATGTAAAGTGAAAGGGTTGAAATAGATTTTCTCTTCAAATAATTGCTTTCCAGGGACCTGATTTCCTGATTGGTAAGTCTGGTCAGGATTGCCATACATTAAAGAGGCCCAGTCAAGCTCACTTAATTTCCAGCTCAACACTCTCCAGGCTGTTTATTTCCCACTTTACAACTCCCCTTTGTTTTATCTTCCCATACTAGAATGGAACCTTCTTGAGACCAGAGTTCTTTTTGTTCTTTGTACTTAATATTCTCTCTATTTCTGTCTCTGTTTCTCCCTATCTCTCCCTCCCTCCATCCTTCCATTCTGAATCTATCTAAAGGTCCTCCCAAATCTACCATTATTTTATTCTTACTGGTAAATGTCTATGATTTCATCAGTGTAGGAGAACGAAGGACAAATAATACAACATGTTGGGATCCCACAACAGGATAATTCTCCTGGTTTTCTTTTTTTAATATGAACACTTCCATTTTAAAACCCTATTTAGCCTACATAGAATCAATCAATGCCAGGCACTGTGCTAAGCCAAAAAGAACCAGACAGCCCCTGCTCTCAAAGAGCTCAAAATTTAATGAGGGTACCAAAGCTAACAGATAAATACAAATATATTTTGCCTTCCTTCCTCCCCTCTTCCCTTATTCCTTTCATCCCTTCCTCCTTCCTCCCATCTTCTTTCCTCCCTTCCTCCTTCTACCATTCCTCCTTTCTCCTTCCTCCCTTCCAAAACTTTTTTCATTCTCACTTACTTCCTCCTTCCTCCTCTCCTCCTTCTCCCCTTCCTTCCTCACCTACTCCCATCCTTCTCTCCTCTCTTCTTCCTGTCTTCCCTTCCTCCCTTCTTTCCTCCCCTTCCCCCCACTCTCTCTCTCTGTTCACATAAGAAATCATTCCCTTATCTGTGGGTGATCTGCCCAAAGGAGTATAAATTTTGATCACTGAAACCTAGCAAGATATCTTGTGGGTTATGCCCTAGATTTCTTTTTTCATGGACCATGCAAATCACTCTGGCTCTCATTGAATGGCCAACAGTGGGTCCCAGCCCAAGACTCCCTTGCTCATTGTTTGAAGTCCCAAAATGGATGTAGAATCAGATGTGATTTTGAATATCCATTCTATTACCTAATGCCTGTGTGACCTTAGTTTTCTTTCTAGACTTTAATTTGCTCATCTGTAAAATAAGAAATTGGACTAAATAATCTCTAAGGCACCTTTAACTACTCATCCTGATTTTGAAACCTATGAAAGTTATGCTTAATAGATTGATACATATTTTAATAGCTCAAAGATCTAATAGTTTCGTCACTCACTCTTCTTACTCACTGATTTCCTATTATCCCTTGTTTTTCTCCTCTGCTTCCTTTGTTTTAATGTTGAAGCACTCAAGAATATAATGTTACTTATTCTGTGGTTATTTCTCTCAAAGAGGTGCACCTTAAGCTCTTTGAAGAAGAGAAATTGTCTCAATCTAATAAATGGATAAATAAATAAATAGAAGGTGCTTAAGGTGTTCCCTTGAAAGGCATCGCAGGTCTGTGTATCAGGTGGCATTGATTGATGTGCACAGAATGAGGTCTGTCCTTTCAATTATTCCAATTGCTGAGAGAGGAAATGCTGCATTAGGGGCCTATTACTGCCATGCAGGGGTTCAGGTCCCCATTCTGCTGCAGAATTGCTTCAACTCAGCAGAATAATGGAACTTTACTAAAAAGTGTCCTCAACTGACTGTCACTGGGTCAGAGGTTTGCAAATGCGGAATTGGGCCTGGCCAGTATTAAATTCAGCAAACCATTCTGGTTTAATATGCACATACACAGGTTTTATTTTGTGTGGTTTTGGACTGCACTGATGAATTCATTAATTCAAGGGAATTCTCAATGTGGAAATTCTTTCTAGTAATAGAGATTGACAACCCCTCTGCAGCTTATAGGCTTGTAAATTAGGCTTGTCAACCTATAAAGTCCCCTTAGAGGTTTAGTAATTTTCCCATGTTCACACGACTAGTGTATTTCAATGCTGGGAACTGAATCTAGACCTTTTTGATGCTCTCTATCCAATGTGTCACATGTCTTATTTGAACTTAAGTCTCCTGACTCTGAGTTTCTATGTTCTTTCTGCCTCTGTGTAAAATGAAGGGGTTGAAGTAGATTTCATCTTGGGATAACTCCTTTCCAGGGGTCTGCTCTCCTGATTGGTGAGTCTGACCAAGATTGCCATATATCAAGGAGGCCCAACTATACTCAATTTTAGCTCAGTTTATTCTCCAGATTGTTTATTTATTTCCTCCTTTACTGCTCCCTTTTGTTTTATCTGTCCCTACTGTAATGGAGCTTTCCTGTGACCGTAGATCTTTTTTATTATTTGCACTTAGTGTTCTCTTTGTCTCTGTCCCTGTTCTGTCTCTGTTTCCTTCCCTCCCTCCCACCATATATCCCCTTTTCTCCCTCCATCCCTCCTCTCTGCATGTACCTAAAGTTCCTCCCAACTCTACCATTATTTGATTCTTACTAGTAAAGGTCTATGACTTCATCAGTGTAGGAGAACTGAGAAGAGAAGAAAAAGGTTTGGAATAACCTTCACAGAGCTTATAATAGAATATCAACTAGGAAAGAGTAAAAGGATTGCCATGTGCAATGAAGGTCCAATTGAGAATGGACAACAGATTTTTAGTAGACCTAATCAATATGCTTGTACAACTTTTTCCAGCACTATTGAGCAGTATCTAAGAGAAAAAAAGGTAGATGGTGGGCCTAATCTAGGTTTGGGTAGTGATAGGACAAATTGTTTCTGAATTCAAGCACAGAGCATAGCAAATTGTTGAATTGGTTAATTGTAGGATGAAAACAGAGAAAAATAAAGTGAAACTAAATGAAGGATGATGACCTGGAGACCACTAAGGGATGAGAGGATGGTAGTTGAAGAGGAACAAAAGTAGGTTATTGCCAGACAGAGGAATTTCAAAGTTCTTAATTATGGAAGTGGAACAGTTGTGGATGATGATGTCAATCATGCCTGTGTGTACCTGAAGTGGAACTAAAATTATGGGAGTTGAGGGTTTTGATACCCTGGAGGATCAAAGTTTTTGAGGGGACAACAGCATAAATATTGAAGCCCAAAAGTAAAATGAAAAATATTTCAAAAGATAAGACTCTGAGAGAAGTCCTTAACTCTTTGAGAGAAGAGATCGGGTATCTAAATAATAAGGGCACCAGAATGTGGATAGGGGATATATTTGGATGGAGCAAATCCCCCAAAAAAAGAGATTACTGAAGATGGTATTAGAAGGAAGGTCAAGATAATGCTTTCTTCTAATTCTCGTGCAGTGTGTTGGAACCATGAAGGAAAATAAATTCATTTTCAAAAAGAGTGACCAGGGATATGTTATCCTCTGGTGAGGAACCAGTTCTCCATTAGTTACAGATGATGGCAGAAGGACAGGCAGAAAAAAATACAAGATGAAGGGGAGTACTGCAAGTATAAATTTGGTGTCATAGAAATCACAATGGAAAGGAAGTATAAAACTACACCTCATAGCTACTATTATTGCTACCACTACCACTAACAAAAGGTCATGATGATATATTCTTTGTGCCTACAACAACTTAGGACATCAGAAAGAAAGAAAGATCTTTTCAAGGGGGAGGAGGCTAGCTTCCAGTCAACAGGGATGAAACATCAGTGGTAGAACTAGATAATGGTGAGAGAAGGAAGAGAAGTTTCAGAAGTTCTCAAGCCAGAGATGGTAAGGAGAACTGACAACTGATCAAAAAGGGATTATAGAGGGCCCATGGCTAACAGTGGACACAGGACCAGTAACTGTTTGGTAACTTTATTGTCTATACTCACTTCAAGGTTATAGTTCAAAGGGGTAAGGGAGTATTTTCAGTCAAGAGGGGGTAGAAGCCCTCAGGGGAGGTATTGCTTTTGGTCACAGGGGATCAGGGACCCTGAGGAATAGTATCACTTCTGGCCCAAAGGGAGTAGGGGCCCTGAAGAGCAGTATAGGTACAATCCCAAGAGAGCAGGAGTACTTCTTTGGTAAGGATGAGAGTGCAGAACAAGAAGGCAGTGACTACCCAAATTGTACCACTTTGGAAGGACCAAAAACTTCCAAACCCTAAAATTATCTGAAAATAGCAATGTAAAAATGCCTAAAGCTTGAGACAGTGACCTCCCTTCTCCCACACACACACACCAAGCAGGAACATAGCTCAACATTAACATAAGTTTCCATATCAAGAAACAGCAAACAATGAGAAAAAAAGAACCTGAACATAAAAAAAGCCTCCATGGTTACAGGGAAGATCAAGACACAAAAAAAGGAAGATAATGAACTCAAAACAGCTAGAAGCATAGCCTCAAAGGGAAAAAAAATGAAGACTTCTAGAAGAGATAAAAGTTATTTTCAAAATCAAGTAAGAGTGGTAGAGGAAACATTAGGCAGAAAATTAAGGAAATAAAATTGTGAAGAGAACATTAACAGCTTGATAAAAGAAACAAAAAATACTAAAGAAAATAATACCTTAAAAATAAAATTGGCCAAATGAAAAATGAGGTTAAAAAATCACTAATAAAAAGAACTCCTTAAAAAGGAAAATTGGCCAAATGTAAAATGAAGTACAAAAGTTCAATGAAGAAAATAATTCCTTAAAAATTAGAATTGGGCAAGTAGAGGTTAATGCACTCCATGAGACTTCAAGAAACAATAAAACAAAATCAAAAGACTGAAAAAAAACTGAAGAAAATATGAAAAAAACTCATAGGAAAAACAACTGACTGAAAAAAAATAGAAAGGGTACAGATAAGGGTACAGATAATTTAATAATTACTTGATTAACTAAAAGCCATGATCAAAAAAAGAGACTAGACATCATATTTCCAAAAAAAAAAAATATCAAGAAAAACTGCCCTGATATCCTGGAAACCAAAAGATACAATAGAAGCTGAAAGAATGTACCAAACACCATATGAAAGGGACCCCAAAATGAAAACTCCCAGGAATATTATAGGCACATTCCAGAGTTCCCAAGTCAAAGAGAAAACACTTCGAGCAGCAAGAATGAAATCATTCAAATACTATGGAGTCACATTCAGGATCATACAATATTTAGCCACTGTCATGTTAAAGAAGTGGAGGGCTTGGAATATGATATCCCAAAAGTCAAAAGAGCTGGGATTACAAGCAAAGATAACCTACTCCAGTAAAACTTGATATAATTCCTCAAGGTAAAAATGAATATTTAATGAAATAGATTACTTTGAAGCATTTCTGCTAAAAAAAAAAGTCTGGAGCTGAAAATAAAATTTTACATTCAAACACAATCCTCAAGAGAACCATAAAAAGGTAAACATAAAAGAGAAATCATGAAGGATTTAATAATTTTAAGCTGCTTACTTTCTAGATAGGAAGGTGAAATATGTAACTCCTAAGAATTTTATCATTAATAGGGTAGTTTGAAGGATTTTATAGAGAAACAGAATAAAGAAGTGAGTTGATTGTGTTGTGAAGATGTAAAAAGAAATCAGTTACCTGAGACAAGGGGAATGCCTTGGGAGAAAGGAGAAGGGAAAGGAAGAATAGGGGAAATTATTTCACAATATAGATGTATACAAGGAAGAACTTTTTATAATGGGAGAGGAATGGGGGGGGCACTTGAACCTCACTCACATCTAAATCAGTTCAAAGAGGGAAATTATATATATATATATATATATGTGTGTCTGTATATATATGTATATATATACACATACATATGCACACACACATATTCAATTGGTAATAAAAATCTATCTTATTTAATGAATAAGAAGGGGTGAGGATAAGGAAACAGGAAATGATAAAAAGAGAAGGCAGAAAAAAAGACAGTGGTGAGAAGGAAAATTAAATCTGCAGGAGGAACAAGTTTAAAAGGGGGAGGATAAATGGAAGAAAATAGTGTGCATGGAAATGCATAGCTGGTAATCACAACTATGAATATGAATGGGATAAACTCACCCATAAAAGGGAAGCAAATAGCAGAATGGTTTAGAAACCAGAATCCAACAATATGCCATTTACAAGAAACACACTTGAAACAGAAAGATACAATCAGAGTTAAAATAAGGGGCTGAAGCAGAATCTGTTATTCTTCACCTGAAGAAAAATAGTAGCCAAAGGTAACATGATGTCAGATAAAGCAAAATAGACCTAATTAAAAGCGATAATAAGGGAAACTACATATTGTTAAAAGAAAACTTAGACAACAAAGTAATAGCAATACTAAACCTATATGCACTAAATGTTATGCATCCAAACTCTTAAAAGAAAACTTAAAGGAATTTCAGAAGGAAATACTAAAACTATACTAGTGGGGACCTCAACTTTCCTCTCTCTGAACTAGATAAATTGAATCAGAAAATAAATGAGAAATAATTCAAGATGAATAGACATTTAGGAAAGTTAAATATGATAGACTTATGGAGAAAACTAAATTGGAATTGAAAATAGTATACCTTTTCTTCCATTGTACATAGTACCTTCACAAAAAAAGTTGATCAATGTATTAGGGCATTAAAAATTTTGCGATCAGGGCGGCCAGGTAGCACAGCGAGTAAGAGCACTGGCTGCAGTGTCAGGACGACCTGGAGATTGAATCCCAGGCTCAGACACTTAGCACCCACCCAGAAACACCTGGCAATGTAACCTTGAGCAAGTTACTTAACCCCAATTGCTTAGGGGCGGCCAGGTGGCTCAGCAAGTAAGAGCACTGACTCCAGTGTTGGGATGAACCGGAGATCGAATCTGGGGCCTAGACACTCAGCACCACACCCAGAAATAACTGGCTGTGTAACCTTGAGCAAGTTACTTAACCCAGATTGCTTAGAAAAAAAAAAAAAACTTAAAAAAAATTTGTGATAAAATATAGAAAAGTAGGAAAATTAAATACATCCTTTAGCAACCATAATGCAACAAAAGTTACATTTAATAAATTGTTGCAGAAGTATGAATTAAAGTTTAATTGGAAAATAAATATTATAATCACAAGAAATGACTAGGTCAAAGGACAAATCATAGAAATAATCAATAATCTCATTAAGGAAAATAACAACAATGAGATAACAAATGAAAATTTGTGGGAAACTAAAGCAGAATTTATGGGAAAGTTTACATCTCTAAATGTGTATATCAATAAAAGAGAGAAAAAAAGATCAATAAATTGGGTATGCAACTAAGAAAAAGAATAACTACAAATTACCAATTAAACACCAAATTGGAAATCCTGAAAATTAAAGAAGAGTTTGATAAAATTGAAAATAAAGAAAAAAATTGAACTAATAAAATGAGGAGGTGGTTCATGAAAAAAAAATTAAAGATAAACCACTGGTTAATTTAAGTTTTTTAGAAAAGAAGAAAATCAAATAATTAATATTAAAATAGTAAAAAATGGCAAATATGCCATCAATGAAGATGAAATTAAAGTAATTATTAGGAGTTATTGCTCAATTATATGCCAGTAAACCTGACAGTCTAAGTAAAATGGATGAATTTACAAAAATTTGAACTGCCCAATTAACAGAAGACAAAATAGAATACTTAAATAGTCCTATTTTAGAAAAAGAAATTGAGCAAGTTACACATGAGCTCCCTAAGAAAAAATCCCCAGTACCAGACAGATTTATTGGTGAATTTGACCAAACATTTAAATAGCAATTAATCCCAATACTATATAAACTATTTGAAAAAAATACATAAAAGGAGTCCAACAAAATTATTTTTTCATGGCATAAATGTGGTTTCATTACCTAAACCAGGGACAGAAATAACAAAGAATAAAAACTATAAACCAATTTCATTATCGAACATTGATGCAATTTTTAAAAATAAATGTGAGCAAAGATTAAGTAATGTAACACAATGATCATACACAATGAAAAAGTCGGACTTATATCAGGAATTCTGGATTATTTCAATATTAGAAAAACTGTCAGCATCATTGACCATGTCAACAACAAAAATCATGTGATTTTATAAATGTTTGCAGAAAAAGACTTGGACAAATACAACATCTATTCCTATTAAAGACACTAGACATGCAAGTATTAATAAAACCTTTCTTGAAATTATAAGTAGTAGCAATCTAAAAGCAAAAGCAAGCATTATCTGTAATGGTGACGAACTTGAAGACTCAAAGCCTTCCCAATAATATCAAGGATATCCATTATAATCACCACTATTATTCAATATTATACTAGAAATGCTAGCTATAAAAATAAGACCAAAAAAAAAGAAATTGAAGGAAAGAATAGGCAATAAGGAAACAAAATGATCACTCTTTACAGATGATATTATAGTATAATTAGAGATTTCTAGAAAATCAACTAAAATGCTAGTTGAGACAAATTCAGCAAAGTTGAAGGATATAAAATAAACTCACATAAATCATCAGGGATTCTATATGCTACCTTTAAAATCCAGTAGCAAGAGGTAAAAGGAAAAAAATCCATTATAAGGCCTTATTTCCCAAATATGCTGGAAACAGCCAAATTTATAAGCAAAAAAATAGGAGTCATTCCCCAATTGATAAATGGTCAAAGAATATGAACAAGAAATTTTCGGAAGAAGAAATCAAACTATCAATAGTCACATAAAAGTGCTCTAAATAACTATTTATAAAAGAAAGGCAAATTAAAACAACTCTGAGATACCACCTCACACCTATCAGATTGGCTAATATGATGGAAAAGGAAAATGACAAGTGTTGGAGAGAATGTGGAAAAAATTGGGACACTGATGAACTGTTGGTGGGGTTATAAACTGACTGATACTTCTGGAGAATGATTTGAAACTGAACTACACCCAAAAAACTAATTAAAAAAAAACTATACATACCCTTTGATCCAGCAGTATCATTACTAGGTCTGTATTCCAAAGAGATCAAAGAAAAAGGATAAGGACCTATGTGAACAAAAATATTTATGGCAGCTTTTTTTTTTGTGGTGGCAAATTGGACATCAAAGGGATGCCCATCAATTGGGGAATGACTGAATGAGTTGTGTTATATGGTTATGAAGGAATACTATTGTGCTCCAAGAAATGATGAGCAGAGTCATTTAAAAAATACATGGGAAGACTTATATGAATTGATGCAAAGTGAAGTGAGTGGAACCACTTTGTGATAAAGGACTGTATATCAATATTGTAAAAAGAATCAACTGTGAAAGACTTAGCTGCCCTGGTCAAGGAAATGATCCAAGACAACTCCAAAGTACTCACGATGAACAATGCTATCCATCTCCAGAGAAAGAATTGATAAATTCTGAATGCTGATTGAAGCATGCTTTTTTGCTTTATTTCTCTTATTTAATTTTTGTCTTTTTTCCTTTTGCAATATGGCTAATATGGAATTATGTTTTGCATGACTTCATATATATAATTGATAACAAATTGTTTGCCTTCTCAAGAAGTCAGGAGGAGCAGGAGAGAGGAAAAGAATTTGGAACTCAGAATTTTTTTTTAAGATTGTTAAAAAATTATATGTAATTGGGAAATGTTTCACAAAATAAATTAAAATATATTTTAAAGTAATAAATACAGCATGCATATGTATAATATCATTAACTATACATTAGTACTACTACATACCTACTATATAGGCAGGCACTATATATACCTACTATATAGCAGGCATGTGCTAAGGTCTTTACAAATATTCTCTTATTTGATGCTCACAGCAACCCTCAGGGCTAATTGCTATTATTATCCCCATTAATATTCTCTTATTTGATGCTCACAGCAACCCTCAGGGCTAATTGCTATTATTATCCCCATTTTGCAGATGATGAAACAGGGTGTGTGTGGGGAGGAACAGATAAGTGATTTGTCCAAGGTCACTAAGCTGATAAATGTCTGAGACTGGATTAGAACTCAGGTCTTGCTGTCTCCAGGACCACTATTCTATTCACTATGCAATATAGCTTCCTCTTCTAAATGATGCCTTTCCTGATTGTGCAACTACCAGTGAATTCTTCTAATAACTACATTATTTTGAATTTATTATGCACATGTTTCTTCTGTCTATACTTAAATGTAAACATAATATTCCCAAAAGAACATAAGATACATATGACCAAGAATAGTTTCTTGTGTTTGTACCCAGTACCTGGAAAATAGCAGATGCTTAATACATTCTGCTTGCTAGATAGAATGAATTGGAGAACAGTTTGATAATAGGATATTTTCAATTAGGCTGCCGATAGCTCTTTAACTTTAAGATTAGGAGAGGAAACAGTGATAGATTGCTAATCAGGAGATGATAACGGGGTACCTTTTCCATGGGGTTTCTATCTTCAAGAGTTCTGTGATTGGCAAATAGCAGGCATTATTTCTCTTTCAAGCCTTAGGGAAGAAATACAATTAGACCTGGCATTAGCAGTCATTGGTCAGAGATGAGATCCTGATGACAAGGAGTCTTATCTCTAATGCTCTGGTCCTGGGTTAGGTCTAGTCCAGCAGTAAAAGTTTTACCTCATCATAGTCCTGTGGTCATAGAAAGCTGAAGTATGAGTGACTACCACCAAGGGAACCACAAGTAGGAACGATGCTGAAGAATAACTACTAGTGGACTACCACTCATGGTATAAGAAGACACTGCCCCTGCTCCCTTGAAGATGGTTTGCCCCACTGGACTTCTTCTTATACATCATACTTGCCTTGTCTACTCTTTGTAGAGCCTCCCAACTTGCTCATGGTCACGCAAATAATAGGTTTCAGGGGTAAGAATTGATCCTAGATCCTTTTAATGCTAAGGACAACTCTCTGACATATCTACCCCACATCCAATTCTTTCATTCATTGCAAGTAGGACCTGTAAGCCATTCTTCCGTTTAGAAGCAATTTCATTGTCAATCAACAGGCATTGTTCTGAGTCCCAAGGATACACCAAAAGGCAGATATCACTCCCTGCTTTCAAGTAGCTCACAGTCTAATGGAGGGAAAACATGCAAACAATTGTATATGTAAATATTGAAGTGACTCACTTCTTTCAGCATGCTATTCAATTGGCCGTTGGGCAAAGATCAATTATTTTGAACACCAGTGGTGAGACATTGATGGATGGTTCAAAAAAAGGAACTTGATTAGTCATGCAACAAGAACACAAAATATAAGATGGACAGCTTTAATGTTGAACTTGTAATCATAATATATTATATAAACTGAAGGAAAGCCTCTAGCATTTCTGGCTTATATTCTAAGTAAGATTTAAAGAAAGCCACATATAATGAAAAAATGTGGATATGCTGCAATCTATATGAATGAATCTATATTCCATTAGCTATCAATCCAATGAGATCCCCAGTACAATGAAATATTACACAGGGCACATACCAGGCCTGGGGGAGATTTAAAGGCAGAGAAATACATCATCCCTACCCATGATCAATCAATGAACCCCATAATTATAGCTATAAAATGGAGGAAGTTAATTTTATTGCTGTTGTTGTTGATTAGGAGCTGCTTAAGCTTCCATATCTTAAGAAAAGAAACAAGAAGCAAAAAACTATGGGAAACAGAGACTGTCACATTGATCTCATGACAATATACATATATATATACACATAGATCTGTGTATGTGTAGATATATAGATACATGCATACACATATCTATGTGTGTATACATACATCTATATGTATACACACACACATATATATTCATCTGATTCTATTAGAAGAAGAATCAACAAGTTGAAAACATGGGACCACAAATACTGCTATCTAGTCTCAAATCCCTCACTGAGATAATGTCAAACACTAGCCTAAGGACACCCAAACTGAGTCCCTTTTTCCCTATATCTCATAAGCATGGCTACCCTAGAGTCAGCAAAAGCACTGCGAGCTCTCAGACAGATTCCCATGGATTGTTTTTGGCCTGGGTTCAGAATAAGGTTGGTGGGCTCCATATTCTCCTTTTGTTTTTCTGTGATTGAAAATGAGAATTTCATTTGGATGGAGAGTTTGACATTTGAAAGAAACAAGATACCAAAGAGAATCAGATTAAAAATATAGCTTTCTAACAGTCTAATTTGTGGTGGAAGGTTTGATTAGATGAGCTTTTTAGGTGGGCCTAGAATTAGATTTTTGCTGTTGTTACATTGTATAGAAGACTGGAAATGAAGATAGTTTTCTTGGCCAAAAATAATGCTTTCCAAATTCATGAAAAAGTTTGTGTCTGGGAACATTTCATCACTTTGAGACTTCTTTGTTTTGAATGGCACACTTTTCTGTTTTATCACTCCTGGCTTTGACTACATAAGCATTTTGTAATATCTTAAGACCTCTCAAAGGTTGTGAATGTTCAATTAAAAATACTATGAATCACCAGAGGCTGTTTGGCTTAATTTCAGCTTATTCTTGAGCTGGCTGCCTATAATGATATATAGCTATTTCATGAGTAAAACATGTGCTCATATCATCAAATGAAACTCATTCATTTGTCTCAATGAGTGAATTTGATACCTTTCATTAAATAAAAAAATTATTGTCACCTGAGAAAGTTGCCACTAAGAGGGTATAAGAAAGCCATGGTAAAACTAAGAAAATTTCCCAGTAAGGGCCAAAAGCATATTCTCAGAATGTCACTGTCCCCTCCTCCACATTTCCCTATCTTCTCCCCTCCTCACCTTACAAAGATTCTAGGGCATTTCACAAGATTCTTGGGATAGCTTGAAGGACTAACTACTACTTGCTGAAAACTTCTCTGGTACTAAAGTTTTAACAGTAACAAGTAACATAGTCTCTGCCGTACCTGTCAATCAGTCTCAGTTTAATACGACTTAATGAAAATAGAACTCAAGCTTGGACCGTCATCCACTACAGTTCCTTTTCTAGAGCAAATTTCCATCAGGCTATACCAGCCAGACACATATGGGACTCAGAAACACATGACTGGAGCTCCTCTAGCCACAATGTCTAGATCTGGCATTTCACTGGTAGGGAGCCCCTGGAGGAAGAAACTCCCATTACTAACGTGAGTTGGCACTTTCCCTACAATTTATAGTCTTACAAAATTTCACAGGGGTCTTAGAAGATAAATACCTTACCTATGGTCCCATAGCAAATATGTCAGCAATGGGTCACAAACCTAGGTCTTCCTTATATTGTAACAGCCCTCTAACACTATACAAATTCCAAGGATTCCATAAACACTGGATCCCTATCTTGCCAACACTGGAAGTACAGAGGCCAATCAGAGTCCCAACTCCATTAATGATGCATATAGAAGATTTGAAGTACTCTGTTTTTCCAGTGCAGGCTATTTCATTCCTTAATAGGCAGCCTTTTGGCATTCTGCTATTAGGGGCTCCCTATATTGGTGTCAGACAGTGCAGGCACCCAATTGATTTAGCCCATTATACCTTAGAACTCTGAAGTTCAAGAGATCTGCCAGGCTCAGTTTCCCCAAAAACAAGGAGTGCAAACATGTGCCACCACACCTGTTTCCTACATTTAGAATGCTATACCCACTCCTGTCTATATAAAATATTATCCATCTTTCCCAGAAGAGCTTAAATCTCACCTCTTCCAGGAAGCCTTCCCCCACAATAGCAGCCCACGGTTTTCTCTCTCTTCTCTTATTCCTCTTCTGCCCAACAGTGACAAATTTAGTATCATGACCTAAACATGTTTACTATCTTTGTTCTTCTTGAGAGAGTGCAGAATAAGCTATGGTAAACATTGGAATGCTAAGCAGAAGATTTTATGCTTTCTGCTAGTCAGAGAAGGTGCTTGCCAAATCATTCTTCCTATATTTCATTTTGCTCATCTGAAACCTTTTCCAAAGTATAGTATGGATTACTTAATGTCTGCTGGCAGGCCCCTCCATAGCTCCCTTTAACTCTACCTAACAAAGTCCCTTCTAACAAAGCCCGTTTCAGATAACTACCCATGAAGCTGATCAGAGAACTATAAGCAAAACACTTTAGTGTGAGTGCCAGTGCTTTTGGTTGATGATCTGGAATATGGAAAGTCCTTGGTGAATTCCTAAAGATGACCTATTCATGTTAATTTAATTCAGCAAACATTTATCCACACTGCCAGGTTCTAAGCACTTCTGATCAAACAAGACAGAAAAAGATAATAATGCAAATGCTTGAAATATAAGATAGGATATTGGAGTAGAAAGAAAGGTACAAAAATGTATTTTGAGGGAAGGGTCTGAGGAGAGAGAACTCATTTCCATTAGGGGTGAATGGGGAAAGGAATCAGAAAAGGCAACACGAAGGGGGTGGCCTTCGGGATGGACCTCAAAGGATGGGTAGTATTTCAATGGTCAAAGATGCCAAGGGAGCCAAGGCACAGAAATGGGAACATATGATATATTTTTGGTCCAGTGTAGCCAGAGCCAATGAATGGGTAAGAAATTTCCGGCCTCCCAGGAAAATGGTAAGGAATATTTAATTTATTTTAATAAATGTTTATTAGGTCCACGTGAACATTTGGGGTGTATGCTCTACATTTGCTCATCTCACATTTCTTTTGAGCTACTACAATTCTGCTTTGCTCATACAGAATAGCACCTCCTCTGATGAAGGCATGCCATGCTCAGTGGTCCTATGCCATCATCTCCCGTGTCACACAATCAATTCTAAAGTTCTTGAGACCTTCAGATTGTCTTTGTATAGCTTCTTCTCACCACCATGTGAACACCTGTCCTGTGTGAGTTGTCCATAAAACAGGGTTTTGTTTTTTTTTTTTTGGAAAGTGAACCTATTGCATTTGAACTATGTGGCCAGCCCTTTGGAGTTGTACTCTCTGCAGCAGATTTTGAATACTAGTGCTAGGAATACCAATACAAGCAAAAATAAACACAATCCTTATTCCTACCCTCAAGGAGCTTACATTCTAGCAGAAGAATATAATGTATAAAAGTGAGCTGAAGGGGGAAAGGTGGAGAGACACCTGGAATGTCATGGGATAGTCCTGGTTTAAAGATAACATGATGTCTAGTTTGTGTTATTCCCCAAAAGGAGGATAGGGAAGAGTTCATCAGCTGGAGAAAGAGTTGACAGGGATGGAAGCATTGACAGTCCAAAAAGAACACCTCTGAGTCGGAGACAGAGAGGTCATCTGGATTGCCACGGACTGGTTTGGGTCTTCTTGACAACAAATTTAGAATGCACCATGCCAATCCTACGCACTGGCAATATAAAAATTAAAATAAAAAATTAATTCCTGGCCTCATTCTCTTGGAGGATACAGCATTTACACAGAGAAGTAAATTCAAACACATTTGAGGAGGAGACAAACACTAAAGGCTAGAGGGAAATTAGAAAGGAAAAGGGGGGAAAATTCCCCATATGATGTTGAAACTGAGTAGAGGGGATTCAGTCCTAGGAGTTTTGAATTCAAATTCAGGGCTCTTTTCACAGCACCACATTGCCTAATAGTTTCGAAGGTAGTTCAATCAGTATTTCTAGCTAATATCCATTATAATCTCAAACCTAGAAAGCATACAAAAATTGTACGGAAAATGTGAGATACAAGATCTTCTTTACTCTCTGTACAATTCGTCTACATTTCAGAAATATGATTCCAAAGAATATATTCGTGAGGCATGGTTGGCATGATAGACAGCCAGTGTTAGAGCAAGGAAGATGGAGGCTCAAAGTCCTTCTTCAGACACCTCCTGGCTTATCAAGTCCCTTCATCTCTCAACACGACCTGGGGAATTCCTAAAACAAATTGCAGAAAAGATGTGAAGCTGTTGTTAGAGGAAGTTTTCCTACAGGAGCTCCCTCACAGATGCAGTGAAAATGAAAGAAAGAGAGAGACAGACAGACAGAGACAGACAGAGACAGAGAGATAGAGAGACAGAGACAGAAAGAGAGACAGAGACAGATAGACAGAGAGGGAGACAGAGATAGAAGAGAGACAGAGAGAGAAAGAGATAGAGAGACATAGAGAGAGACACAGACAGAGACAGAGACAGAGAGAGAGAAACAGAGAGACAGAGACAGAGAGAGAGACAGAGAGAAAGAGAGAGAGAGAGAATTGATCCAATAATATTTCAAAATGCTGAAAATATTCATGGCATTCTCAATATGGATATGCCCTTCACCAGTACAGATCACAATTCCTTTGTGACTTCATAAAGGATCTGTCTGTGGCAAAAAGAAAAAAAAAAAGAAAGTAAAAGAAAAATATATATCCTGCAGGCAGCATGGTGACAAGTTTTTCCAAATTTAGCAAGGTTCGTCTTTGGAAAAACAGACACTGTCTACTACTGGGACAATACCCAAAGTCTTCCTGGCTTAGAAGTAGTTTTTGGAACCCATAATTCAATTGCACTGCCTCCAAGAACTCAGGCTCCCCTCCACCTTGGAATAAGACATTATTAGAAGACTTCATTAGAAGGTTCCAAAAACAGCTAAAATCTTTGTTGTCACCCAGAATCCTCTTACCCTGAGGTTTACCGAATATCTTTAATTTTCTAACATATGAAAATATCTGTCAGCTTATTTACTTCCAGATTAATCAGTGTGACTGATGTCAATAAACTCAGACTGAAAGCAAAATGTGAAGTGTTCTCAGTCTTTAATCTAGAACCAGATATGTAAACAGCATCCTTATCTTTGGCATCCCAAACCCAAAATACAAAGCCAAACAAACAAGCAACAACAAAGCCTATAATCCCGCGTGCAATTAAAACTGACTTGCAGAAGTTGGCAAGAGTGCCACCTCAAACAGGATACTTGACAAAGCCTCAAGACAGGGAATAAAGAGATCGCTGTTTTGTACTGACTTAAATACATAGAATTTCCTAATTCACTGAATATAGGGTTTGAAATTACTTTGGTTCTATGCTATGCTCTGGGAAAGAAAAGCCCTTAGATCTCAAATTATACTTTGTATTTCTCAGGCATGAATTCATTATTGGGATTGTGCCTTATCCTCTCTATGAAACTAGAGGGCTCATGAAGGCAAGGATCTCCTTTTCCTAATCTTTATATATCCCCCTATAAATTTTGGGAGCCAGTCATGAAGAAAGAGCCAGGAATAACCAATGGAAAGTTCCACTGGTGCCCACCCAGTGATAAAAGTTCCAGAGGAAAACCCTTGGTATATTTACTATGGAGGATTTAATGGAAGATAAGAACAGGAATCAAGCAGGATGTATATGAAGGTTAGTTACACGGGGAAATGAAATGAGGAGAAATTGGGAAAGGCCTCTTACAGAAAGTCAGATGTGGACTCAATATTAAAGGAATCCAGGTGGTAGAGGCAAAGAGGGAGAAAATTCCAGGCCTGAGGGAGAGCCAGTGAAAAGACACTGAGTTGGGGAAATTGATTGCCATGTAAGAAGAACAGTAATAAGGATGTAGATTGTTATCTGCCCAGAAGGAACATCACATCAATGAAATCATAGATCACTTAGCAAGTGATTAAATGCTCTGCACACAATATGTACTTTATTTTTTATTTTATTTTATTTTATTTTTTGCTTTTTAGAGGGGGGAAGGCAGGGCAATTGTGGTTGTGACTAGTCCAAGGTCACATGGCTAGTAAGTGTTAAGTGTCTGAGGCTGGATTTGAACTCAGGTCCTCCTGACTTAAGGGCTGGTGCTCTATTCACTGTGCCACCTAGTGTAGCAGCAAGCACCCCAGCACCCCCAGGGTGGCTGCCAACACAGGTTCTTAGATCTGCTTTTCTAAAGGAAAGCAACTCAAAACGTTTTAAGAATCTTGCTTTAATCAATCAAACATATCATTTACCTAGTTCAGGGGGAAAAGTCAGCACCCCGAACTTCAGAGTATACAGAGGTTACAAACAGAAGTTAAAAGAAGACAGAGATACAAACATACCAAGCAGACAGACTTCCAACTGTACAACCATTACATCCATACTTACTCAGTTACCAGAGAGGGAAGCATCAACATCTGGGTTTTTCAAAGTCAGGGGGCTCAATGGCTGCCCAGAATCTCATCTGGTCAAATCACACAACACTTCTCAAAGTGAGCCCCAAAACAAAGCCTCACATCAGGGTTTACATAGCCTTCTCCTGGCTCAGAGAATGTAACAACTCTCTTGACCCACTGCCCAAACACAAAGTTTCTCCTGAAAAACAAGCCTCCCACCACAGGCTCCAGGTGCACTTAAGCCTATCAAAAAGCCTAGGGGCAGGGAAGATCTTAAATTCACATTCCCATAACACCTAGCCCTCTGTCACAGTATGTACTTTAGAAACTCTGATAAATCAATGAAAGTGGGGGCAGAGGAGAGGACTTGTCTGAAAACCAAATAGCCAAGTCTCTCTTTCTTTTTCAAGAACTGTGTTCATGATTCTATTTGTCTCTGACTCTCAAGGTGAAGAATTCGACAGGGAGTCAGACTGAGAAAGACCTGAGACCATATCCTACCTTCTATACATATTATCTGTATGACCCTTCACAAGCCATTTAAACTCTCAGTCCTCCCAGGCAACGTGATATGACTACATTCCTCAGATAGGATGACAATCTACATTGGTAAAGGAAGTTTCCTCATTGGGACTTACAATTAGCAGTAGAATCACAGGTTCAGGTCCATCTTCATCTCCAAACCAACACTGTTACATATTCTTTGCTATGGTGAAATTCCATCAGTATTTATGCCCCCATTCATATCCTGGGTGTTCCCCTTCTGTGCACACAATTCCTGATGGCTAGATTACCTTCTGCCAACATGTCTGACCCCTTCTTACCTGTTGACATCTTACTTTTAAAGTGTGGATTCTTAACAAGGGGCTCATAAACTTAAAAAAAAAAGTTTTGACAACTACATTTCAATATAATTGGTATATTATTTCATGCATTAAAAATAAATCTTAGAGTCTATAGGCTTCACCATTCTGTCCAAGGATTCCATGAAGCACAAAAAGAGGGAGAATCTAGTTTTAAAGGTCAGTCTAAATGCCTTCTCCATGAAGCCTTTTATGAAGGTCATTCACTCCCTACCAAACACCCAACACACTTTTGGACTCTTTTAAACAATTACAGATTGTGATTTTTATTGGTTGTGAACATATCTTTTCCCTCTCACTAGAAGTTAAGTTCCGTGAGGATAAAGGCAAGGCATTATTGGTATTTTGTATTTCCCCTAGCATCTAGTGCTTAATAAATTATTGTTGAATGTATGAGTGAATGATCAAATGAATAAATGAGCAAGTGATTGAATGAATCAATAAATTTCAGCAAAGGAAAGAGATTTCATAGACACACTCTCATAATTTTTCAAATGACTAAATCCTGGAAAAGAAGAATCTACAAGACTGATTTGGGATAGAGACTACAGGAGGTTTTTACTAGAACTTCCTTCACAGCAAAGAGAAGCAGGAAATGACATTCCCATGACCTTCAATGCATCATTTCAGTTGACAAGGTCCAAATCAGACCTGCAGGACTATCTTCTGATTAAAGGGAAACTATCTGGTGAGGCAATTGTTTAAATGTATATGGTCCTCAGAGCAGATGGCATCTCTCCCCCACCCCCTCCCAACCTGTTCACTAAACTGTTTCCATATGCTCATTTACCTCCTTCAGTTACTTAAATCTTTAACTAAGTTCTTATTGAAATATGGTAAATGTACCCAGTAGAAGGGGGTAGGAAGAAAAGAATGGTTATTGATAGTAAACAATCTTTTAATATAAAGATTTTTAAAATTCAGTTATTTGCCGTAGCAGGGAACTCAAAACTTTACACTGAAGAAGCTGTGAATAGCGCTGATGTATGAAAAAGTTGAGAGCAGCATATATTTTCCCAGACCTGAGTTGCATGTGCAAGTACATACACACACACACACATGCAAACACACATGCAATTCCTGCTTCAATATGCAAAATGGTCAATTAGATTGGGGTTCAGTTAAAGCAATGTCATTATTTATGTTGATAGATATATTATACCCTTGCCTATTAACCTTTGGTTAATTTGTTCTAACATGATGGGAGCAAAAGTGTTCCTGAGTGCAGTATGTTTCTGTTCTTATCATTCTTGTAGACTCAGTCCATGACCTTGTTTGCTGCCTCTATACTTTCACCCTGGAGACATTTCTTTGATTCCTCTGAATCTTGGTATTGCTGTCTTCCTAGTAATGCTTATGCCAGGATAGAAGCAGTCAAAAAGCATGAGTGAAAAGAAGACTGCATTTGAGTTAGGAAACCAGGTTGAAGGCCTAGTTCTGCAACTAATAGTATGGAGGTCTCAGACAGGTCATTTAACTTCTCTAACACTATAAAATGAGGGAGCCTGGAATCACTGATCTCTGATGTTCCTCTCCTTTCTTAATTCTACAATGGCTTTTGATTTTTCACAACTTGGTAATTCAAGGGAAAAGTCACTAAATCTGGAAGTCAGGAAGCCTAAATTTGAACTTCAGTTCCATTTATGGATGTTTTAGGGTTAATTACTTTGTTTTTATGGATCTCAATTGCTTCAGCTACAAAATGTTAATAATGATAGTTTTTCCCCTACTTAGTTCACCTAAATAAGAGATTTTTTTTTTAAATAAAGCACTATTGTTTACTCAGGAAAGAACATGTAAATAGCATAATTTTAATGGAAAAAAGTTAACAATAGGAGATAAGATAATTAGGTCAAGTTGGAATCTTCTGTTTAAATACTAAATTCTGCAAAAAAAAAAAAAAACTTTTATCTACATAGTACTTTTAAAGAATGCTTCCACAATCTATATACCTAATACCTCTGTAGTTAACACATATAACACATAGGAAGCTGAGGCACCGAGAATGAAAAGTGTCTGAGATTATTAAACTAGTCATTGAGAAAGTGAGGCATAAATCTCTTGTTCCCCAAATCAGTTGTCTCCCTTCTCTGGACTGTGTGGATGTATATGTCTCCTATTTTTATTCATAATTTTAATAACTGTGTGAGGCCACCCCAGAAAGTCACTGAACATTTGCCCACTGACCCCTTTACATAGAAATGGCTGACTCCCCTTGTAAAATAAGACATATTTTCTTGGGATTGTGGAAATTTGCCAAACCTACTTTGGGGAGGAATATCACCTCTATGCAATATTTGAGGTTAGTAAAATGGCTACTAGTGAGGTTTCTTGCTTGGTAAATTTTTTGCTTTCATTTTCTACTAGTATTGTTGGGCATGATTTCACTCCAGTAGAATCATGATTCTTTTAAACATCTTCCAAGGGTCCTTTGAATTAAGAAACTATTATTTTCAGCAAACATGATGTCTTGGAAGACATTATGGAAGATGGAAGACATATTTACAGGCCTTTCTTTGAAAACAGAAGTTTAAATTTATTATTTGTTTAATAAATATATAGTATTTATTATTTAGTAGCATAGAAATAAACTATACTCTTATCACATTGAGAGGAATCTTACACAACTGTACAAATGATCATTCATCAAAAAAGGAAATTAAGTTAGATCAATAGCTTCTAATTATTTCTAAAATGTGAAGCATCATGATGTAGTAGATAGATATCTGCCCTCTGGGTCAAGAAGATCTGCATTCATGTCCTGTTTCTGTCATATAGGAGCATATGCCCCAAAGCAATTTGTTTGCTTTTTCAAGGCCCCAGGCAAGTCTTTGAAAAAAAAAGGTTTCACTGGCAGTCTCATGAAGCCTAAGGAACATTTCTAAAAATGACATTTTTAAATGCAAAAGATAACAAAGAAAACCATTTGGAAATAAAGTTATTAAAAATAATTTTAAAAGCACCAAGTTTACAGACTGTATGTAAGTTTAGAATTCTTGTCCTAGGACTATATAAGAGTTTCTCACTAAATCTGAAATCATAGGTTTGATAAAACAAATAACAGTATCCAAACACATATGAAGAATGAGTGCAAATGAAGCCTAGTAAGCTTCCTATGATGGGAAAGACCCAGACCCAGACCCAGAGAAAAGACATGGGACAATGGGGAGAGCACTGGATTTAGAGTCAGATATCCAGCTTTCACATCCTTGCTTGGCACATACTATCTGCTTAATCTTGAGCAAGTCACTTCACTCTTCTGTCCTCAGTTTCCTTTCCCATAAAATGCATACTATGAATCCAATGGTCATATTGGGAATAGAAAGAAGATAATTGCTCCATTTGCATAATACCCTCTAGGTATTAAAGAACTGATTAGATGGAGTAGGGAAGATGAAGAAATTAGCATGCAACTGGAGAGAATGAAACTATTCTGGAAGGAATGAGGTGCATGAAGAAAAACTGATAGGATGATGACTTTGGTCTTACATATGTTTGACATTGAGTTGACAAATGATGTCCAGTTGAAGGAGAACAACAGGTGACTGAAAATGTGGAATTGGAATTTGTGAGAAAGGCCTGACTGAATTGATCACCTTCTGCATAAAAATGAGAGAAAATGAAATGGTTGCAAGGAAGGACAGAGACCAAAACTTAGAAAAAAGTAGTACTTAGGGTCCTACAGGAGAAGAAAATGTTAGAAGAGGTAGGAAAGAACCTAGAAGAGTGCTGTGTCATATGTGTGAAAACTTTTGAAAAGTATTTCAAAAATGTGCTTTTTGAAAGAAAGTGTTTAAACAAGGAGGGATTGGGTTTGATATCTGATATGCTGATATTTGCAGAGTATCCTATTGAATTTTTAACAACAGACTTTTCAAAAACTATAGGACATACTTTTTTTTTTTAAGCTATCGGAGTTAAGTAACTTGCTTAAGGTTACACAGCCAGTTATTTTGTATGGGTGCCAAGTATCTGAGGCCTGAACTGATCCCAGGTTTCCCAACACTGGGGCTGGTGCTCTTACTCACTGCGCCACCTGGCTGCCCCATATAGGACATACTTTTTTAAGTCTAATCTGCAATATTAATATTTTCTCTGTGACTTTCTCAAGTCTAAAAAATCAACAAAAGAACAAATCAAGCCCTGATATATAGTATTTGCCAAATTCTAAGGGATAAATGCTCACACTAAAATTTAACAGTCAGCTCTTAGGTAGAGGTGGAATGTTTAAAGAAAAAAGATGGACCTGTCATGTAGCAGAAATGAGGGATAATCCATAGTTCGTATGATATATCAGAGATGTAAAATTAGAGGGATGAGGAGTGAAGCCCACAACATAATTAGTGAACCTCCATGAAAGATTGATGAGAGAATGTAGACTTGGGTTGTCCAAGATGATAAGATACAAATACAGGGTGGTCTGTATCACTGGAAGGTGCCCTCTCCCCAACATGGATGAGATCCAGATCTTATTTCCATGCTGCATTTTGATGACCCTACAGAAGCAGAATTTAGCTGCCAGTCTCACCTTGTTCCTTCCCCTCCAACCCACATACACCAAAGCAAGGCCTTGGGGATGACTTTAGTAAACACTAAGTGTATTAGCCCCTCCTGGATCACTGCCTTGTCATGGTCAAGGGACTTGCACAACTAAATGAAATTATTAGCTATGCTGTGCAGGGTTAAGAAGGCAAGATCATAATGGAGAGTTCTGACAAAAGTTGATCCACTGGAAAAGAAAATGGCAAATCACTTCAGTATCTTTGCCAAAGGAAAAACAAACAAAACAAAAATAAACATGGACGGTATTAAAATGACAAAAGGGATAACACTGGACAAGTCAGAATGTGTCCAATACACTAGAAGGGAAGAGTGGAAGGCAAGTACAAGTAGCTCAAGCACTAATCAAGCAGCGGGGTCAAAGCTGAAAGAAGCCTCAGTTTTGAATGAGTCTGCTGACAAAAGGAAAGTCCCATACCGTAAAGATCAATATTGCATGGGAACACAGAATGTAAGATCTAGGAACCAAGGTAATCGGGATGTGGTCAAACAGGAAATGGAAAGATTAAATATGAATATCTTTAATATCCATGTACTTCAATGTACAGAAATGGGTGAATTTAATTCAACACACACACACACACACATACACACTACTGTGGGCAAGAATCCCTTAAAAGAAATGGAATAGCCCTCATAGGCTATAAAAGGGTGATAAAAAAGCAGTACTGTGGCATAATCTCAAAAATGACAGAATTATTTCTGTTCAAATCCAAGGTAAACAATTAAACATCACAGTAATGTGAGTCCCAACCCCTTATGCTAAAGAAGTCAAAGTTGATTATGTCTATGAAGACCTACAACAACTTCTGGAAATAATACCCTTCCCCCCAAAAAATGTCACATTCATCATAGGGGACTGAAATACTAAAGTAGGTTATCAAAAGATAATTCAAATAACAGGTACATTTGGCCTTGGAGTTCACAATGAAATAGAACAGAGACTAACATAGTTTTGTCAACTCACTGGTCATATAATCCAAAAGGTGACTCTATACATGGACATCACCAGACGGTTAATATCAAAATTAGATTGATTATATACTTTCAGTCAAAGTTGGAGAAGCTCTGTCAAGTCAGTTAAAACAAGAAATTGATCTGACTGCTCAGAATATGAGCATTTTCTTCCAAAATTCATACTTAAATTGAAGATACTAGGAAAAACCTTCAGACTGTATAATTTTGACCTAAATAATAGCCCTTATGAATATGAAATGGAAGGGATTAGATCTGGGACATAGAGCGCATAAAGAACTATGAACAAAGCTTCACAATATTGTACAGGAGGCAACAACAACAGCAACCAAAAAAATCCAAAGTAAGAGAAGAGCAAACAAGTGAAATTATTCTCTGATCAGGTTTCAGGAATTACTGAGGAAAAAAAGAAAGCAAAAGGTAGAGGAGAAAGGGAATAATACATCCAAGTGAATACAGAATTCCAGAGAATAAGAAGGAAAGATAAGAAGGTTTTCTTAAACTAATAATGAAAAAAAAATAGAAGAAAACAACAGAATGAGAAAAACAAGAGATCTCCTCAAAAAACAAAAGCCTTAGAGATACCAAGAGAATATGTTATGCAAAAACAAGCATGAGAAAAGACAAAATGGTAGGGACTTAACAGAACCAGAAGAGATTAAGAAGAGGTGGTAAGAATATACAGAACTATGCAAAAAAGATCTCAACCTCATCAATAACCATAATGATATGGTTAATGGCCTAGAGTCAGACATCCTGGGGAATTGAGTCAAATAGGCCTTAGGAAGCATTACCAACAGTGAGACTATTAGAGGTGATAGCATTCCAGCTGAGCTACTTAAAATCCTAAAAGATGATCCTGTTAAAGTGCTGCACTCAATATGCCAGCAAATTTGGAAACTCAGCAATGGCCACTGGACTGGAAAAGATTGGTTTATGTTCCAATTTTAAAGAATGGCAATGCTAAAGAATGTTCAAATTACCAAACAATTGTGCTCATTTCACACACCAGCAAGGCTATGCTTAACATTTTTCAAGCTAGATTTCAGTAATAGGTGAATTGAGAATTACCAGAAGAAAGATTGGTTTTTGAAGAGGCAGAGGAACTAAAGACCAAATTGCCAACCTTCACTGCATTATGGAGAAAACAGTGGAATTCCAGAAAAAAATCTACTTCTAATTCATTGACTACACTAAAGTATTTGACTGCATGGATCACCACAAAATGTGGCAAATCCTCAAAGAGATGGCAGTACCAGATCATCTTACCTGCCTCCTGAAGAACTCATGTGTGGGTCAAGAAACAAGAAGTACAACCAAATATGGAACGACTGATTGATTTATTATTGGGAAAGAAGTACAACCATGCTGTATATTGTCACCTTATTTATTTAACTTATTTCCAGAATACATCATACAAAATGTCAGACTGCATGAATCAAAAATCAGAATTAACCTGAAGAGAAATATCATATATGCAGATGATATCACTCTGATGGCTGAAAGTGAAGAAGTGTTAAGAAGCTTCTTGATGAGGTGAAAGTGGAGAGTGTAAATGTTGACTTAAAGCTTAACATTAAAAAAACCCAAAACACTAAAATCTTGGCAACTGATCTCATCACTGCCTGACAAAGGGAGAGATAAGAAATGAGAGCAGTATCAGCTTTTATATTCTCAAGCATCATGGCAGACTGAACTGCAGCAATGAAATTAAAAGATGCATGCTCCTGGGGGCAAGGGGAAGCTATGGCAAAACTGGACAGCATACTGCAAAGCAGAAACATCACCTTGCCATCAAAAGTCCATATAGATAAAGCTATGGTTTTTCCTGTAGCAATGTATTGCCGTAAAAATTGGACTATAAGGAAAGCTGAACACCACAGAATCAATGCTTTTGAATTGTGGTGCTGGAGGAGACTTTTGAGAATTTCTTGAACAGCAAGGAGATCAAATCAGTCAATACTTAAAGAAATTAATTCAGGCTATTTACTGGAAGGTCAAACACTGTAGTTGAAATTCATACACTTTGACCACATAATGAGAAGATGAGACTCATTGGAAAAGACCCTGATGTTGAAAAAAGATCAAAGGCAAAAGGAAAAGGGAACAACAAAGGATGAGATGAAAAGATTGTCATAGAAGTAATGAAAGTGAGTTTGGAAAGATAGATAAAGATAGAAGGGGTTGGTCCATGGGGTCACAACTGAATTACTGAATAACAACAAAGTTATTTGACCTAAAACATATTTTGTACTTTATAATTTTTTCTCTATAAATTTAAAACAAAGTAAAGTGATGTGGTTTCTTTAGGGTCAATCACTTATTTGTATAAATACTTCAACCTATGAAACTAGAAACTCCACAACAGCAGGAGATTCATTCTATCTCTATCATACTCTATGTCTCCCCTATCAATTAGCATAGTACTCAGCACACAGTGGGAACCTCCTAAATATTTGGTATTGGTGATGAATATGAATTTGATGGATTGCCAATTTTCAAAGTGCAAAAACAATAAAATGCAGTGGAAACTAAATCTATATTGAATAAAATTTAAGTTTTCTTCAATTCTACAGGTTTCTACGCTACCTCTGGGATCACCACAGAAACCTGTTGTGGCAGCCCTAGATGTGTACAAGTGTCAATTGGTAGAATTCTGGTTGAAGAATAGAGCATATATTAATGAGAGTGCAATTATATAAAAGAAAAAGTGAAGGTGAATTAATGGATAAATGAATAAACCTGATGGAAAACTATGGGAGTGATGGAAAAGTTTTGATAGTTTATGCACTAAATTCATTCATTTCAATGTATGTAATTGCAAAGAAAGCTTAATTTGTTACATTGAGTTGCACTATTAATTTCATACTGTCATTCTTTTAAAAAATAATGATTTGAATGGATAACAGCTTTCACTATTAACATCAACATTCCCACCCATACTTTTGACCAGAGATTATTCTGATCTATGTAATCCTAGTGAATGAAAACTCCATGAGAGCAGGGGGGATTTCAATATTTTCTGTTTCCCCATGGTTAACACAATTGCTAGTACATAATAAGCACTTAATAAATGTTTGTGATGTCTTTATTGATCAGTGAAAGTAGTCAAATATAACCTGGGTTTAGATTAAGGATCATAGTTTTAATAACAAAAATATAAATCATTTTCCCTAAACAGACTGAAAAAGTGTAAGGGGAATAGAAATTTGGAATTTGAACTTCATACCACATAAGTCTAAACCCCAAAGTCTGTCATAGCTAAACACAGATAGCTTTGCTTTGCTCACAAAAAAGCGGCCTTACACTTTACAAATGTCTTACAATTTTCCCTACCAGTTATTTCAGTTGAAACCAAATCCCATACTAAAACCCAACTCCAAATCATCCTAGCCTGAAGTCACCAAATTCCCTCCCCTTTGACCACATTCTCTCATTAGTTGCTATAGCACCCAGCTGCCTTTTCTGTTGCTAAGGGTTCTGGTATGGTGCAGAGATCCATCACCCTAACCATGTCTGACTCCCGAAATAGTCACTAGGATCTTTCAAAAGAAAACAGTGGTGATGAAAATAGCTTTCTGGTTCTATTGATTTGCATTGCACCAACTCCCCCTCCCCAAACACACACACACACACACACACACACACACACACCTTGCTCACAAAACCAGACAAGGTTATGCTAATCATATTGGTGACAATGGAGAAATCAACATGCAGGGGTTATAAGGAGAGAAATATATGTTTATGAGAGTGTCATTGTGGGTTGATTCAAAAATCCTCTAGTCTCTCCAAAATGAAGACTCCAGTGTTCTCCAAGTACCTCCAAGAAAAAAAAAGATTTCATTTTTCAAATTTAATTCAATACAAATAAAATCCTTTCTATGGAGAGAGAATGGGAGAAACAGACCATTATTGAGAAATCAGATATTCATGAAACTTATAAAGAGCTGAACTTAATTCCTATGAGTAACTTAAGAAGCAGGAGACTCTCTCTTTAAAGTATAGACTCATTTAAACCAGTAACAGAATAACTCTCTGCATAACATGAGAGCTGTTTGTATGGAAAGAGTGGGATGCACTTTCCTTATTTTAACTGACTGACTTCAAAACTCAGCTCTCGCTTATCTATAATCCTTCATACTTTTTAAAGTAGTTTGGATTTATTTAAAATGATGATAAAAGCATATTGGGCAAGTTCTTACCCTATTAGCTTACAATAACATGTGGTCAGGAATTTGCATTATGCAAGTGCCTAAGAAATACCTGCTTTTCACCTAAAGACCCTCTTCTCAGCTCTTATTAAATTTATGGAGAGTTTCATAGTTAAGAATAGAAACATTGATTTGTTTTGCTGTGTTTTGTCATGTTTTCCTTTGCTCCAGTGGGAAGAAGTTGAAGCAATGTGAAGATTTAAAAGGGAGACGGATTTCCAGTCAATGTAGGAATGGACATTCCATCAATTAGAGCTGTCTGGAAACGGAAAATGAAGCAGCATTTCTCATAAGATAATAAGTACCCTTTCAGTGAAGACATTCATGGAGAGGTTGTAGGGTCAATAGAGAGGGGCCTTTCTTGGTTGTGATAAAAGCCCTGCTAATAGCAAACCCAGGAGCAATGAGTAGGGTGCAGGGGGAAGAGGAGGGAGGGGTTGAAAGTGGTTAAAAACTTTTCTATTCCTACCACTTTCATGACATTCTCAAACTGGGTACCATTGCATTTCCTTGGGTGGCTTTTTCTCCTTCAGAGCATGCCTTATGTTAAATTCAAAAGGAAATTACTATGAAAAATAACACAGTGAATTGGCATCTGGGTCAGTGAAGTAATTTTTGGAATATTACCATCCAAAGGCACACTATGTTTGATAAAAGCTTCCCCATTCCTTAATATGGCTACAATAGCAACTTTTAAAGAGTACTATTTTATGAAGTGATATGCCCAGTAGTGTTGAACTTGGAGAAAGGAAGACTTGAGATTAAATCCTGACTCAGACACTTTTTCAGCTAAGTGACCTGGAACAAGTAACCTAAGGTCTCTATTTTCAGTTTCCTCATCTGTAAAATGGGGATAATAACACCTAACTAAATGATTATTGTTAAGGATCAAATGAAATAATGTAAACCAATTTTGCCTCTATTTAATATAGAGTCTCAAATATTTCTTGCATTCCTATTTTAAAGAACATTTAACTATATCATTTTACTATATAATTCATTGGTTCCAAGTCTGAAAACCATTACATGTCTAGGTTGAGAAAGTTCACCTGAGGAAATCATTACAAATACCTAAATTCAGTTAATAAAACACATTTGGATGGACTTTTAGAAAGTCATTTATATTTTCAAATTCATTTTGTGCTAAATGCTCTCTGATGCCTCATTGTGACATGGAGATAATTCTGGATTCATGAAAATTAGGCCTTTGGAATGAAAACTCTGGCAGATTCTACAGAAGTATAAGGGCTTCCAACACAGCCTGTGTGTTTCTATTGTCCAAGCATCAGCCTAGCAAAGTGTAGACAGGCTCATTACTAGAAGGCTGGCCACCAGGTGATGATATCTTTTGCCATGGCAACCTACAAATCAGAAAGAAACACAGTATGACCTTCAGTTTTCTATAGCCCTTACCTTTTTAGAAAAAAATAATTGTATAGAAAAGGAAGTAAAGGATAATCAGAATTTGGCAGAGATTTGACCCCTTACAAATATTAACTTTGTAAGTTTAACAATAGGCACTTTTGGTGTCCAGTCTCTGTCCAAATGGCCATGCTACTGGAGGAAATGCATTATGTTTGAATAGACACTCTTGTCTTATATAACATCAAATGGTTTTTGAGGCTATATGTGTCCAATAAAGAAGGCAGGATGGTAATATAGTAAGAATAGAAGGCATTGGGGCGGCCAGGTGTCACAGTGAGCAAGAGCACCAGCCCCAGAGTCAGGAGACCTGGGATCAGTTCCAGCCTCAGATACTTAACACCCACACAAAATAACTAGCCGTGTAACCTTGACCAAGTTACTTAACCCAATTGCTTATTAAAAAAAAGAATAGAAGGAATCTAATGGGGAGTTTAGGAGCCACATTGTTGCCAAAAGTATAAGAATATAAGAGAGGTCAAAGGCAAAAAATGAAAGGCTTTGCACACAGTGGGTAAATGCTTTAGGAATGATTTGTGGAAAGACATTGTTGAATAGAAAGGACTAAGAAGCTGTGGTGGAGTAAAAGTAGCTTCCACCATAATGAAATCACAAATCTACCATAGAATACAGGACATCATCCATGTATAAGCTGTGCCTTCATTGTCAGCAGGAACTTAAGGCAACTACATTAAAACCATTAGGTCATTTATATACACGTATGTAGTGCCCTGAAGGAAGAATCCATTAAAAATAAAGTGTCTGCAAATGTCAAGTTACAGAACATCACCCAAAGAATGGAAGAATTCAAGGCATGTAGAGCAAAAGTCAGCAAATATCTTTATTTGGTCAAGATAGATTTATTCTCTCAAGTTTTCAAAATGACAACCAGAGTTCCCCGTTTCCTATCATTTTCCTTAAGCAAGGTATTGATTTCATTTTTTTGTAGAAATCAAAGGAGCCATTCTCAAACTGAATTTTGCCTCTCTCTGGGATATAGTATAACTTTGAAAACAATTCACACAAATTCTCCCCTCATTAGTCTACAGTCTCTTCTGCTTTACTGAGTGAGGTGCATGCTATATATTATCTTTATTATTTATAACGTATGAGGCACCAATCAGAAGACTCTATGCTTTACTAACCACATTGCACCCTCCCCTAATGACAAGCCAAGGAAGATGAATCAAAAGTAGACATATTGGGGGCAAAAGCACCAATGCATGCAAGCATAAAGATTCCATAGCTAAAATTAGTATCTGGCAGTCCCAGAAAGGAAACATGCCTAAAAAACATGTTGAGAAAACAAAAATAAATCCTTTGGATTCATCCATTTGAATTTCATCCCTGGCAATCTCAAGGTTTAAGTAGTTCCCATCATCTTGAATAATGTTTTGAGTTTAATGATGAGAAGAAAGGCTGTAGAAATATGTGATTGAATGAGTAAAAGTCAGGTCTGCCTGCCAAATCCTATGGAGGAGATTGACCTGATCCATCAACATTAGGATCTCTATATTCAGCAAATAACATCTAAATCATTGAGTCATTGTCATAATAATTTATAGTGTGTTTCTAAATCATTATCTTACTATTGTTTAATGTGAGGGTATTTTTAATTCTAAAGATTAATCAGTACTAATCTCTCTCTGTCTCTCTGTCTCTGTCTCTCTTTTTCCATTCCTCCCTCCCTCCCCGTTTCATAATCTACCAATATCCTTCTTTTACAAGCTATCCTTAATTTCCTGAGTGAAGAAAATCAGTTTCTTTTTTTTCTAAAAGAATTCTGATTTTAAAGTTTCAATCTAGCAAATGATATTGGAGCTTTTTAAATTAAGAAAGTTGAAAAACAACATTTCAGCAAAGATAGAATCTCAGCATACATGTGCTGCAGCCTTCATACCATCTCCAATGGGAATACAAATTCACTACTCATGACTTTATCTCTACAATAGAAGGAACTGAAAAAATAATGTACATCAAGCATACAGCCATCTCACATTTCTCCACCTCTCCAGGAACCAGTTCATCAGATCATTTCTTTTAGAGAGATTCCAGTGCTGTAATTTGCCTCTGCTTTAATCAAAAGTGAGATACTATAAAAGCCACATTCAATGATTCAGAATGATTTAGTCGGCAGGAAACCCATTAGTTTAACCATATTTTCCCATATTTTCAGCACCATGTCCTGTCATCTGGAAATAATAGGAACCATAGGAGTAAATTCTGTAAGCTAAAAAAAAAATGCCAGGACAGAGCACCCACTGTTTGCTCATATGTTAATGTTGGTTTAAATTAATCAAAATGAGGGGAACAAACACATGGTAGAGGGAAAGAATCACTGACCTAAAAGACAGGAGACTGGGGTTCTAATCCCAATTCAGTCAATAACTAGGTGTGTAACCACTGGGTGAGTCCTTTTGCTTGAGTAGATCTTTGTTTCCTCATCTATAAAATAAGGGGGGGGGTGAATCTCAATGATCTCTTTAAGTTCTAATATTTTGTGATTCTGTGGGAACTTTTTCAGTAAATGAAAGGACACTGAAAATGTTCTGAGTAGGCACAATATTTTTTTAAATTTATTTATCCACCATCATTATAATGGCTATTATGTAAAAATAAAACTTGAATTATAAAACTTTCACTTTTTGCTTCTTTTTGAAAACAATGTTCAAATATAAAGGCAGAAAAAGAGAAATATGAGCATTAAAAATATTTATATAGTTAAAAATATAAAAGCCATTGTACCACCTAAAATACATTTTGGTGTATTTTTTATTTTATTCTCAACTTAAGAAATAAAACAGTTACATAATAATGGAATAAAAAAAAAGATGATTGTACATGAAACTGTAAATCTATTATATACAACTTACTATTCCTTTTAAATACATAATAAAATTGTGTAACTTTATTTTCCCCCCTTTCCCCTCTCCCTAAAAATGCCTGCCAATAGACATACATATTTTAATCATTTACCAAATTATTATTTGTTCTTGGATCGATTTTAAAATGTTTTTTAAAATAAAACTAAAAGGTTTCTTTGAATTTTCTAGTTAATATTGGCCAAAAATTTCAGCTTACTATCCTTCTTAGCAATTTTCTGAAACCTGAGAGTAGTTTATTTCAATGAACTGAAATAAAATAAAATAGAACATAGGAAAATAGTGGTAGTATTTTAAGATAGAAAAATTACCTCGGAGATAATTTAATATTTAAGTTTAAAAATGCACCCTTTGCTAGGAAGTGCTATACTATTTTTTTATTAAATTTAACCCACATTTCTCTTAACCTCTTTCATTTAATTAAATAGAAACTGGTTTAATTAATTTGCTCAATAAATATTGAGGAACGATCATTGACTAAATTGTGTACTGGGTTCTGTTACTGATCCAATGTTTAGACTTTTAAGTCCCTGCCCTTAAGAACCCTAGAATCAGGATGACTCATCTTTCTGAGTTCAAATCAAGTTTCATACACTTACTAGCTGTGTGACCCTTGTCAAGCAATTTAACCCTGGTTGCCTCAGTTTACTCATCTCTAAAGTGAACTGGAGAAAAAAATTGCAAACCACTTCAGTACATTTGTGAAAAAAAAACAAATGGGATCGCAAAGAGTCAGAGAAGACTGAAAACAACTGAAGAACAGCTGTATGTGTGTATGTGTATATACATATATGTATACAAACAAATACACATATTTTTAAGTTTTAAATATGTCATTTATACATCCTAAATTATCCCATAAAATAGCTATTCTCTTTAAAAGACATCATAGGGAAGAGAAATTACTCTTGTTTTGCTTGGTCCCGGGGGGAAGGACCTAGAACCAAAGGACAGAAGTTCCAGATAGACTTGAGTTCAGCTATTTATCATAATAGTTAATAATAGTCAATTCTATATAGTGCTTATGATGTACCAGGCATGGTACCAAGCATTTGACAACTATTTTTTCTCTTTAATTCTCACAATAACCCTGGGAGGTAAGTGTTATTATATTTCTCATTTTACAAATGAGGAAACTAAGACAAAAAGAGGTTAAGTGACTTATCAAGGATGTCAAACGGCCAAATGTGAACTCAGATATTTTTTACTTCAAGCCCAATGCTTTTCTGTGGCACTGCCTTGCTGCTTCTTTTAAAGGTGAGTTCTCTAGTAATTAGATTGGTCCAAAAGAGGAAAGTCCTTCCTCATGATGTTGTGGGTTCCCAACTGCTGGATATCTTCATGCAGAGGCTAGATGACCATCGCCTGTGACTATTGGCAAGGCAATTCAAGTTCAGACATGAACTAGACCAGATGACCTCAAAGGGACCCTTATTCCTTTGAGATGATACACATAAGGACACTAGACCAAGTTGGAAATCAAAGTTTGACCCATTTAAAGGTTTCTAGATTTTAGACTCTGTCTCAAAATCTGTGAATATGCAGAAAATGTTGAGGATGATTTTACCTCCTTAAGATTCAAAATTCTCTCATTCCTCAGAACATTCTTAAGTTTTAAGAATGCATTGCCATACCAGTGTAAATTATAATGAGGTACATATGTGGAAACCAGAGGATAGATGAGTAGGAAGGAAAATGGTTGCAGAATGATAGGGTTATAGCAATAGCTGGAATAGATTCAGCATTTTAATTGAAGGAAACCTTCTAGTTCTCATTTTGCAGCAGGAGAAGTTGGAGATTTTCCCTAGTGGCTTAAAAATGTTAATCTTCAATGAGAGTTCTGGTAGACTTCCAAACCAAACCTTGAAGTTTGTTAAGTCTTTACAAGTAGGAAGTGAAGAGATGCATCATCTTCTGTTCTGTACCCCCAATAAAAAATGATACAGAAAAAAATCATTTCCATTGGCATTAAGAATTAAATCCTTTCACTGACTAACCTGTTAAGAACGTCTAATCAGACAGGAAATATAGCTAGGTACTGTGCATATGAAATATATATATATGAAAAATGGGCCTAATCCTTGCTCTCATATAGGTAACAGTATAAAAAAGGAAAAATAAAACAGATGCAAAAATCCAATTCATTTCAATTCAACATAGATTTATTGAATACTTACTATGTGCAAAGTGAGAAACAACATAGGATAGTAAAGAAAGGGCTTCAAAGCTAAGAAAACCTGGGTTCAATTCCCACATTTGACACATACTGTCTTTGTGACCCTCAACAAGCCACTTAATTTCTCACTGCTCTAGGCCACTCTCTAAGAATATAAAAGTTGTAGAGAAGGTGCCTGTGTTGGTGGAGGGAAGTCCCTCACCTTCTTTGTTAGGTGCTAATGAAAAAAGGGCAAAAATGAAGGTTCCATTCTCTCACATGGAGCTTGTATCCTTTTGACGAAATGCAGTGTTTACACAGAAGAATAAATATAATCCAAAATCATCTCAAGCAGGAAAAAGTACTAACCAGTTAAGTATAGAGGGAATCAGAAAGACCCTTTTCTAGGACATAAACTGTGCTTTGAAAGGATCTAGAGATTTTATGCAGTAGAGATGAGGAGAGAACTCCAGATATAGAGGACCACCTATGCAAAGTCACAAAAATAGACAACAATAGTATGTTGCAAATGGAGAATAGCCAGCAGGCCAGTGTGACCGGAATAAACTGAACGGGAGTCAGGTTGTAGAGGATCTTAAAAACCAAGATAATAAGTTTGCATTTCACGCTAAAAGCAATAGGGAGCCACGGAAGATTTTACAGTAGGGTAGAGACATCATCAGACCTGAGCTTTAGAATGTCAATTTGACAGAATTGAAAAGGATTGAATGGAGAGGAGAGACTGGACATGGAAAGACCAATCAGGAAATGGATGTAATTCTAGTCAATGAAACCCTAAATGGGAACAGAGGTTAATTCGATCCAGAAGCCAGATGATAGATTATAAAATTGAAATTCATGCTTTCTATCAAGGTTTTGGAAAAGTTCATTTCACAACAGCATCTATGCTCGTAGCCTAGCAACACAGACACTGGGTAGGTACGGGACTACCGGAGGCTCCAGCTTTCATTTCTCCCTTGCAGCAGTCCACGTTAGCCAGAATACTGTAAGATTGCACTAATGCTGTCCTATTATCTGTCCTGAGAATAAGCAGAAAGCCCTAGGCTATCAGGGTAGAAGCTGACTGACTTCCTGAACACCAAGTTCACTCACAAAGCAAAATCAGGAGGGCATATTTTTTTCTACATCATTGACTAAGGCACTTAAAAAAAATCTATGATACCAGAAGTATTCATGTGTCCATCAGCACATATCAGAGTGTGAAGGACAATTTGGAATTGATTTCAAAGTATCCAAGGAAACTAAAATGGAAGTAATTGGGATGAGAGAGGAAGAGAAAAAACAGCCTGAAAGCCTTCCAACAATAGTCCACCCACAGCACAGCTTTGGAGGACATTGTCAGAGTAGAAATATTTAGCACTTATTTTTTCTTTAAAGCTCAACTTATTTCACTGGCCAGGACTTAAGACAATGTTGTGTTTATACTTTGGGAATGTTTGCTATGAATTAATTTTGCTTGGCTACTATAAAAGTTGCTTGGGTGGGGGGTATTTATTTATTTTGTTTTTAATGTTAGGACTTGGGGAGTCTTGTCTCCTTTAAGAAGAGAAGAAAGTGACTCTACATACAAATTAGTTGCCACTTCAAACCACTTTCAATGGACTTCCTCTTTCTCTCTCCATATTTTATAGATAGATATAGATATACATACACATATGTGTGTATATTCTTCTGCTATTTGTTTTCCAAAAATCCACGAGCATCTGTGTAGAAATTATTTCATTCCAGAGAGATTTAAACCAGAGAGTAGTACATTTGTGTACTATTTGAATAGACTGGATATACCCAACTTAGAGAAACATCTCTCTGACTCTTATTTGGACCAAAGTTTTGTCTCTGGGGACTAAGTGATAAATCATTAAGTGAAGTAACAGTTAATAGAGTCTAATACAATATGTAATGGGGTATTAGAATGCTGGAATATCTTTGCATCAAACCTTCCCTAAGTAATATTCCAAAGCTGGCTACCTTTTCATAGCTAAGCTGTGCCTAGAAGCCCCTATTGTGCTCAGTCCATTTTCTTGCGGCTCAGCCCATATCAGGACCATTTCTAGGGCATTTCTGGGACCTTCCAACCTACCAACACACAAAATAATTCTTGTTTAATGAACTAATTTTACCTACTAAAAGGGAGTAGAAATGTTTCTGCCTTCTGTGTATGTATGTAGGTGACATATGACAACATAAAATGTTGTCTTGTATCTTTGTGATCTGCCATCAGAGAGTTTAAAGAGAATGAATCTTAGTACAATGATCAGGAATAAAAAATAAGGACTAGGTGCTGGAGAGTCTAAGACACTGCCAGATTATATCCAGATATTAAAATGAGTAGAGTTACCAGTTCATGTTGAAATATCTAAATAATCTATTATTAGAAAAAAAAATAAGTTCAATCTGAAAACACAACACTTACATCAATTAAAATATTTATTTGCCAAAACATTACTTTCAAAATAAATTGCTTTATACCATGTATGAAAACCCTTCAGATCTACCCTATTCCATATCTATGCTGAGATTTCTAGTGGCAACTTGATATATTGAAATGTATACTGGGAAATTGATAGTAGGGTATTCTGGGATTGTAAATTACTCTTTTACCAGTGACAATGGTTTCTAATGGTCACTCTAAGCTGATTGTTTTTGCAAAATGAACTCAGTTAAAAAGCAAGCTTTCCTTTTCTACATCTATTATTTGAGTTTTACTGCTCATGGATTAGGGGAAAAACAAGGCAAGCAAGCCAGCTGAGCCATTCCATTGAGATAAATGTGCTGAAAAGCATTAATAGAGTTAGTAATTTAGCCAAGAAACTGGGTGATTTTTCTAACTTTGATTGAGTCAGGACCAATAAAATGTAATTTGGTTAAATAACTCATTTCCCTAGTGTTGGAATTTTGCATATAGCTACTGTGGGAATCTGATTCTGGCAGCAGCCATACATTTTCCCAGAAAACACAGAAGGGCTGGTAAGTGTGTTCTTTGAGATAATGCTGCAAAAATATTGGCAGAGTATTACATTAAGGTAAAGGATCCCGCATAGGGTAAAACATCTTCAGGTCATACCCACAGGCCACCGGGAAACAAATGAGCACAGAATGGGGGGGTCCATTCCTTGGGAGCAGGGTGCTAACAACCACTTCCTTTGCCAGATAGATAGCCACTGGGGATTGGAGGAAGAATTGGAAGAAAAATCAGGTTATAAGAACCAGGCTTTAAAAAAGGCTTCTAACTACATCTGATGTTAACTGGTAATATATAATTCAAGGAAATATCAGTGAATTAGTCCTCATTTACCAAAAAAAGGGGGTCTTCTTGGAGATAATATGAATACTTTAAGAACAATTTGCTATAATATAGCTTCTCCGTAGTACAAAGTACTGTACAAATCTCCTTCGTGATGGGGCTATTTTGTTTTTATCTTTGTATTTCCTATATCTAGCCTAGTGTTTGCTATATAGTAGGCACTTAATAAAAGCTTATATATTTGAATTTGAAAGAACACTGAACTTGCAGGCTAAGAGCTTAGGATTAATATTTACTATTTGTGCCATAGTGACCAAATCAACTTTTCTCAAACTCTTTTGTCATTTGCAAAAATTGGGAATAATAGTACTGTTCCTACCTGCCTCTAAGGGTTATCATAGAGGAAGTACTGGGAAAACCAAAAATACTCCATTAATGTGAGCTATTATTTTCTATCATTCCTCCACAAAAGCCTTATTCACAGTGATTTCTCTTGGCAGTCACGCCAAGTCACTCTTCTTTCTCATGGATTATGCCAGTAGAGTACAAACTCTATATGGTAGTGAGGACAGAAAGAAGAGTGATTAACTTGCAGTCAGAAAGACTTGAGTTCAAATCCTACCTCAGAAACACTAGCTATTTAATGATTGTAGAGTCACTAAATCTTTGTCTGTTTCATGATAAAATGGGACGTATTTTCCAGGGTTGGAACAAGGATCAAATAAGATAATGGTTTCAAAGCATTGTGAAAAAGCTTAAAAGTTCTATGTCAATATTAGCTATTATAGATACCAAGATTAAAAAAAAAAGATTTTGAGTATAGGTTCAACAATGCGTTTTTTGATTCATGAAGAACAGCCAAGTCAAGTTTAGATAATCTCATAACTAGAAGAGTGGTCATCAGGGAAGGATATTTTTGTATCACAGCAATTCACAAAGAGAGGCAGTTTTTGCAAAATAGATATAGTTTGAATCCTACTGCAAACACTATCTAGCTGTATGACCATGGACAAGTCACTTAGTACCTTCCAGACTCAGTTTCCTCAAATATAAAAATGGGACAATAATTGTTGTGAGATAATATATGTAAGGATTTAATAAACCTTACTCTACAAGGCAGTTACAATGATTGCTATTTTTTTAAAGCAGGGGTTTGTAATATTTTTTTTTTGTATCACTAACCTTTTTTGGCAATTTGGGTAAACCAGTGGATCTTGCAAATTCAGAAGTGAAGGAAATGCTCTCTTCTAATTATAGGTTAGTTAAAATAAAGATTTTTTTTTTATTTCTGTCCAAGCTTACTGACCCCTTGAATTATATCCATGGAGGCTGTTCTAAAATGCAGAGAGTTTGCTCTGCCTCTGTGTAAAGAATGCCTCCATCAATGAAATGTCAGCGCTATAAGGATTATCATCATTAGGCAAAGGCCTAGTGAAGGAGAATCTCTTCTGATTTTGCTTCAGTCACAGAGGGGAGGGCCTCTCTTTTCCCATAAAAATTGTATTAATTTATTCCTCAAGCCCTCTCCTCCCTTCATGTCATTGGAATTTCACAAACAAACTTCTCTGGCCCTACCATTCTGCTGGATACTCTTCCTGCCAACATATCAATGAACCACAGTGTGACAAAGCAGGAAGGCCTGTCTTCAATTTAGGATGCTAACATGTTTTGTATGTACATGTAGCCTGTCTCTTCAAGAGAAAAGCTCAAAGGATTTATATGAGCTCATTAATCCTGATAATGCTCTGGGGGAAGCAGGTGGCACTTTTGTCTCTTCCATGAACATAAGGAAAATTGAAGTGACTTGCCCAAGGACACACAAAGGTACCCTGGTGGTCTGCTTTGAGAAAGAAAAGAAATATGGTTGTCACTGACAGTTTCGAAGCTATTAAAGTCACTATGGCAATAGAGTTGGGCACTTTTTACATCAGTATTTCTAAAAGCCAGGAGAAAAATGGTAACAGTACAATGGATGGTCAGGATTAACTCTGGATCTACCCCAAAGGCCAGAAGCACTAATCATAAACAATCAACCAATAAGTATCTTTAAATGCCTACTATGTTCCAGGTACTATTCTACATAATGAAGATTCAAATACAAGAACAAAAGAGTTCTTGCCCTCAAGGAGTTTACATTCTACTTTGGAGAAGTAACAGTTTATACAAGTAAGTATGTATACACACACACACACACACACACACACACGAATTTCAGGTTACAGGGCAGAGAGGAGATTACTAACAACTAGCTTGAGGGATCAGGAAAGGATCTCCAGCTGTTGAGAATAGCTCCAACTTTATGGGTGTGTAGTTCACATACACATGACATTGTGTGTATACATTTGGGTATGCAAATATACATATACGTATATTTATGCAGGAATCTGTTATATGTGCATATATGTGTATATGTATGCACACACAGGGTTCAAGTCATTCTAAGCAACTGGAAATCCTTTCCTGATCCCTGTATACAATTCATATAGTTGGATACACACACGTGTGTGTGTGTATCCAACTCCACAAATGTGTGCGTTGCTGTGCATGCTTTGCTTCCAAAGTGGACCAGTGACATCACAGTATTGGGATAAAGCAGTAGATGCCGGGTGATGTCTTGACTTGCACGTGACAGATTTAAGTGAGAGAGTTAGGTAAAATCATCAACCTCTTTCTCTCTTCCAGAGTCACCAAAGTCCAGTGGCAGGACTAAAGTCAAGACAACTGGCAATGGCCTGGGATGAAGTAGATGACCTGGCATCTTTGATGTCTGATCAAGCTCTAAGCTCTCCAAAGCACCCATTTCAGCCACCTTCATGGCCATTGCACCAAACTAGTCTCACCTGCCCAATCTGCTGAGGGAATCCTGCACGTGGTTGGAGTAGACATCCCTCTAACTCATCGACATGTTTGAGGTCTGTCAGTTACCCCCAACCTAGTTTAGCCCATCTACTGAGATAGTTTTGCCAGGGTGTGACAACTGGGCATGCTAAATCTTCTTGGAGCCAGCTCTTACCTGTATGTGTATGTGTGTGTGTGTGTATGTGTGTGTATGTATATATGCATGTATGTATGTATATACAGACATATAAATATATGTGTGCACAAGTGTATATATCTACATATGTTCATAGATGTTGTAATAAGAATGTAAATTTTAAAGATCTTCCCTGCCCCTAGGCTAATGTGCACCTGAAGCCTGGGGTGGGGGAGGCTTGCTTTTCAGTAGATACTTCTTGATGGGCCAGTGAGTCAATAAGGTTGTTACATTCTCTGAGCCAGGAGAAGGCTATATAAGCCCTGATGTGTAGCTTTGTTTTGGGGACTCACTTTGAGAAGTGTTCTGTGATTTGATCTGAATTCTGGGAAGCGGTTGTTGAGAGTCCCCCGGCTTTGAAAAACCCAGAATGTGGAAACCCAGATGTTGACTGGGTATGGATGTAATGGTTGGACAATTTGGAAATCTGTCTACTTGATGTTTCTGTCTTGATAATTATGCCTGTATACTTTGAGGTTCAGGGTGCTGACCTTTTCTCCTGAACAAGGTAAACGATATATGTTTGACTGATTAAAGTAAGCTCGTTAACCCATTTTGAGTTGCTTTCCTTTAACAAAGCAGATCCAAGAACCTGTGGTAGCTGCAAACCCTGAGGACGCTTGGGGTGCTTGCTGCTACAGATGTGTGTATATATGCATGTATACATTTGTGTGTTGTGGATGTATATACACTCTTTCCTGAGAACAGTAACATCTTGACTCAATGAAGTTGCCCCACTCCCCCACGCCCTCTCCAATCCCTCTGACAGTACAGATGCTAATATCAGTAGACATACTTGGGCCTGGAGAATGGATGAGTTTTAGGCTTTGTTGCTCAGTATGTAGTCTGACAAAGCTCTCTCTTTCAGGATCAGCATCACTCCTTGGTACAGTTCTGGACAAAAAACTGGTAACCAATAAACATTTCTAAGATCATTAAACTTCTCTCTTGATCTTCTAGGTTCACAGGACCATAAATTTAGATCTTTAAGAGCCCTTAGAGCTAATCAAATCCAACTTCTCTCATTTTACAGATGAAAAAGCTAAGTTAACAGAGAATTTAAATGATTTTCCTAGAGTCACAAAACTAGTGTCACAGACAAAATTTGAACATAGGTCTTCCTGAGTCTAATTTTAATGTTGCATCCACTACACCTTTGGATGAGTGAAAATAATGTGAGATCAATATACATAATAAAAAAAATAATTGTTAGCATTTATATAGTGTTTAAGGGTTTGCAAAACACTTTAGAAATATTACTTCATTTTATCTTAACACTAGGTGTTACAAAATATTATTTCCCTCATTTTACAGGGGGTTAAATTGAGGCAGACAGAGGTTAAGCAGTTTGCCCAGGGTCATACACTATAACTCTCTTATGCTAGATTTGAACTTGGGTCTTCCTGACTACATATCCAGTACTCTATCTACCATTCCAGGGATCAGGAATCTGTAGCCTCAAGAATACATGTGGCTTCCTAGGTCCTCAAGTAAGGTCCTTTGACTGATACCAAGTTTTACAGAATAAATTATTTTATGAAGGAGATTTGTTCTGTAAAGTTTGTATTCAGTCAAAAAGACTGTAAAGCCAAGCACGAACAGTTTTCTGCTGTGAAAGATTTTCAAGATTCTGATTATACATTATAGTGAACTTTCTATTTATTCAGTAACAAATGAAAGCAAAACATTCACAGAAAATCAAGCACAGCATTGAGAATGCTATAACTTCACAACTTATCACTAAAATGGCCACATAGTTTTCACCAAAGTGGTCACATAGTTTTAAACAAAAGATAACATTCATTTCGTAAGTCTTCATTTAGTAAATCCTCAATTCAATCATCTAAATGTAAAGGTCAAAGTCTTACACCTATAGGGTGCAATTAAGTTGCAACATCATCGATCACTATTAAGTAACCTCTTAAGGGATGGTGGAAAGTACAATGGCCATCCACCCCTGGGTCACAAGTAAGTTACAAACTCATCAGCTAGCATTAAATACCTTAGGAGAGGTCTTTTTATCTTGATTTGAGGCAAGCTTTCAACTTCTAGGGTTCTTCTTCCATGGTCCCAACTTCTACCTGAATCCAACCAACTGCCACCTGAGTTCAAAGGCAGACAGCTCCCCGTTCCTTGTCCAGTCCCTATTCCATATTGAAGCTCACAGTGTCCAGTCTACCTCAAGTCCTTCACAGTCTCTGTTCCTGAGAAGACAAGGCTTAATAAAGGCACAATAACATTCATGCACATTGACGGCACCCTCATCAAAATCACTTTCTGACTGTGAAATCAACATGGACCCAAAACACACAAAGTACCTACAGCACAGCCATGCTTCCTCTGGCAGCTCAGGCTGGCCCTCGGAAGTCTTCAGCAGCTGTGGCTGGTTCTCGGAAGCTCTCAGCAGAAGTTTTGACTAGCTCTCAGAAGAAGCTCTGTCACAATAAGCTCTGTTCTCAAAATGAAAATCACTTTCTCCAGCCTGGGCCTCTCCTCCTCAGCCTTCACGCTGTTTGCTCCAAGAAGTTCTGACTCTCCAGCTTGTACTTTTCCTTATATACACTATTAGCTCCTCCCTGTTCAACCCATTCCTGCTACATCAACAAATCCATCCCACTGTGGGATTCACAAGTTCTGGGTCTTAATACTTCACTTGAAACTAAGTGCTAAGTACCTCTTACCTTGACAATACAAGGGGATCTTCAAATTCCATTATTATTACAGGGCCAAACCTAGAGAGTCACATGTGGCATTGGGGATGTAGTTTCTCCACCCTTGCACTATACCATGTAGTTACCTAAAAGAGTAGATTGGAATCAGTAGATTTGAATGATTTTAAATGACAAACAGTTGTATTTGTGGTTGTTTTTAAATGGTAGGTACAATTGCTAACTGCTGAAGGTTCCTTAACAAAGGAGTAACATGGTCGGAACTATACTTTAGAATTATAAACTTTTTACTTGTATGGAAGATGGATTGGTGAGGAAAGACACTGGAAACAGTAAAAAAACAATCAGTAGACTATTAAAATAGTCATTGGGAGAGATAATGAAGGCCGGAATTAAGTTGGTTGTCATGTGAGTAGAGAGAAGGGGACAGATATGAAGTGTTTGAACCCTTCTCTTCTTATACATACACATAAATCCCAAATAAAATCAGAAGAATAGAACAGGAAAATTTCAACTAAACAAGTAAAACAAACAAACAAACAAACAAAAAACCAATGTCTGATTTTAATCACTGGAAGTATTCAGATAGTGAGATCAGGCAAAATTATTGGCATATGTATTAAAGTACTTGAAGAAATGGAAAAAGTTATTACACAGCCAAGGGATTTTTTTTTTAATGGGGGGAAGAATGGTTTTGCAAACAGGAGAAATCTCCACATCCTAGAAAAAGAAAAATTCAAATAAATTGCTGGTGTTTAACAAGGGTTGGTAGGAGGGAGAACCATACCCACACACAAAGAGCACACTTCTCTGAAAACTTTTCTTCAAGGGAAGACACACACACACACACGCACACACACACACACACATACACACACAAACATAAGAAAAAAGGCATCAATTTTCCATTATCCAAAAGTAGCAACCAACTCAGCATTCTGAAGAACAAATTGCATCCAACTGATTTAATTTCCTTCTGTGTTAGCGACAACTGCATAGAAAGAAAGAAAAAAA
>NW_027185698.1:22165766-22186376 GCF_028583685.1 Petaurus breviceps papuanus | reverse complement strand
TGTGGGGTTTGAAATCTCTTTTTTTCCTGGGATGTTTTGCTGTCTATAATGACAGTAATACCCACTGGCAGATGCATAGCAGAAAGTCTGACCTGCCTCCTTGCTCTCTCTCTACTGAGGCCCAAAGCTGTGCCAACTGACCCTGTCATGTTCACCATCTAAAGTGGGCAGTGGCTGAGGGCAGTCAAGGCCTGTGAGGCTCCCTCTGCCCCAGCCCCATTCGTGATAGCTGGCATGGATGCCATTGTGTCAGCAGGACCTGCTGAAACTGGGTGAACTTTGAGTCAGCTTAATCCAGTGGTGAGGTGAGGGCTGGAGAAGAGAGGAAGCTAATTAACAAACCTCCATCTGCATTTTTTTTATAATTAGGTAAAATCCTGTTTGAAGGAACCAATTGTAGGGATGCCATGGTAGCTGAGGAGGCTAGGCTGGTTAAAATAGAACAATTCTTCCTGGTATCTTAAAGCTGAGGAGAGATCCCAGGCCTCTCTAGACTCCATTTGACATTTTTCAGCACTTAGTGGAAAGAACACTGGCCTTGGGGTCAGAAAATTTAGGTTCAAGTTTCTATGACCTTGAGCACAAAACTTCTCCAATCTCAGTTTCATTATGTATCTATAAGACATTCTATTTCTACTACCTGCCAATCTAGTTTGTTGCAAGGAAATTACTTTATAAAGAACTATACAGGGTGTTCTGAGTCTTTGTGAGGTTTTTAGCTTTAATAGAGTAAGAACTGCACTAAAGACTTTTGGAACACACTGCATTTAGATGTGACCTATTCTTATTATTGTCCCAACAGACCATGCCAAGTACAGCAGAAGGACTCAGGTGGCCCTTATTACCAAAAAACATATTTTCTATTGCTTAGTTCCTGTTGTTGACTTCGGTGGAAAGCCAGGGAGGGGGCTCCCCGCATTTTGATTGCTTCTGCTGGTCATAGTACAGGGTACAGTTCCATATAGGCTGAGACACCCTCTAGTTTGTCAGAGGATGGGGTCAGAAAATAGGAGTTGCTTTTGTAATTAAGTGGTCTTTAATAAAGGAGGATAAGACATCAGATCTTGATATTCTAGAGTTCAAAGGGACTTGAAAAGATTAAGCAGTTCCCCTATGCTGACATCAGAGATTATATGAAAGCAAACAGGGGGATATCCATTCCACTTTAAAAAAATATCCTTGGGGCGGCTAGGTGGCACAGTGAATAGAGCATCGGTCCTGGAGTCAGGAGGACCTGAGTTCAAATCCGGCCTCATACACTTAACACAAAAACTCACTGTGTGACCTGTGCAAGTCACTTAACCCTGATTGCCCTATCTTCCCCCTCCCAAAAAAGCAAAAAAAAAAAAATACTGTCCTCTCTTAGGTCCTTTCCACAAAAAGAAAAGTTTAATTCTCCAGTTATTTATAATGCTCGGATGAAATATAAGGGGATATTTAGAGAAATGTGGGGAGCTTGGAAGAGGAAAAAGAAGTAGTTCAGAAAGAAAAACAGGTCTGGTGAAAATTGATTAATAAAGCTTAAAAAGAAATAAGTAGACAATGTAAGTAGTGAGAGAAGTATGGAGATGATACTGAAATGCAGAAAGCTTCTGAGAGTAACCCTTTTACCAGTGTCCTAGAGACTTCTCCTGTGACACATTCATGACCACCACCACTGTGGGTCATACTAAGGAGTAAAGAAAGTGAGTGGCAAAGAGAACACTGAATGCCCGAAAAATGGGACTGGTGAAGAAGAAAAATAGGTCCAATGATAGTGAACATTAAGAGTTTCTCTGCAACAATGGCACAGCTCGGCACCCTCACCCTCCAAGGGAGGCAAGACTTGTTCAGACCAGGGATTTGGAGAGAGCAGAGAACAGGCATCATGCTCTGATGGAGGGGGCACAGCACTACCACACCTTCTGAAGGGAATTGGCAGCGAGTACATGTTCAGTAAGGAGGCCATAGGAAAGTCACCAGGGCAGGTGACTAAGAGAGACAGAAGCAGACCGAGCAGGAGGAGGAGAAATGAATATTCCAAGAAAAGATCAGTCTCATGAACAAGCAATTTGCAACAAAGGGAACTGACTCAAAGTCTTCTGAGGAAGGAGAGGCTCTTTTATCAAATTCTACTAGGCCCTGTGAAATGATGATGGAGTTAATTCTAAGAACCTAGGATAGTTTAGAAAAGCAAAGGATTAAATAAAAATAAATTGGCAAACGAAATGTCCCAAAGATATTGGGACAGAAGTTAGAAGTCTTAAGGAAGCGTAGCAGCAAGCACCCCAAGCGCCGTCCTCAGGGTTTGCTGCCCATACAGGTTCTTGGATCTGCTTTGATAAAGGAAAGCAACTCAAAATGGGTTAACAAGCTTACTTTAATCAGTCAGACCATATATCGTTTACCTTGTTCAGGGGAAAAAGGTCAGCACCCCGAACTTCAAAGTACACAGACAGAATTATCAAGACAGAAACAGATCTAGTAGACAGATTTCAAACTGTCCAACCATTACATCCATACCCAGTCAACATCTGGGTTTCAACATCTGGGTTTTCTCAAAGCCGGGGGGCTCAGGACAACGGCTTCCCAGAATCCATATCAAATCACAGAACACTTCTCAAAGTGAGCCCCCAAAACTAAGCTACACATCAGGGCTTATATAGCTTTCTCCTGGCTCAGAAAATGTAACAACCTTATTGACCCACTGGCCAATCAAAAAGTATCTATTGAAAAACAAGCCTCCCACCCCAGGCTTCAGGTGCACTTTAGCCTAGGGACAGGGAAGATCTTCCAAATTTGCATTCCCATTACAGTATCCATCTCAACAATTAACTATCCATATAACTATGAATAAGTCATTTAGCATCTTTGTATTTCTATATGTTTTTAAATGATAAACTTTGACTAAATTATCTCTTAAGTTCCCTGTTAGCTCTAAGGCCTGTTATTGATTATTGCCAGAAACAGATAATTTCAATAAATTTATAGACAATAGCATTTAAACATATATCAGCACTGTTCTTCATTAACAAAACTGATACTCCTGATAGAAATATTACTATACATGGACTAAAATTAAGAAGGTATAACCAACAAGTCTTTTCATTTAGCAAACTTATCAAAAAGAGCTGAACCTAAGACAAATTGGGGGAAAGGATGCAGTTTTATCACTTGGAAGGTACCTTAGGAAGTATATTCCGCAACCTATGTTTTTAAGATTTTGCAGAAATCCCCTCCATGTGACTGATACCTCTACGGAGAAGATGGGAGTAGACAAGAAAGAAAGTTTTTTCCAAGACTAGGTTACTGCAGCCACAGCTGAGACAACAGAAAAAGGCTATAGGCAATAGGGAATGGGCCCCAAGGATAAAACCAACACTTCCACTGCCACTATAATTGGATTAAAGGGAAAGGATGTCAAGTAACACAGGAAGTTGCCCTCTGCATATAGGCAGTGGCTATAAATTTTCTAACCTGGAGAAAATCCCCAGTCATTCCTCCCTCATTAGACTCTGACACACACTAGCTTTTGGTTTAAGACTACAGGCATATACTGCTACTGTTTATAACACCAGTTCTTAAAATTCTTATCTGCCTATTGCCTTTGCTCAAAATAGGATACCCACCATATTGGTACATCTGTCGCTTTTGCTCTCCCAGAAGTCCATTCATATATATTCATATATTCTTTCATTCATTCATTCCACAGATACTTATAAATCATGTACTATATGCAAGGCACTGACCCAGGCACTAGAGAAGACACAAATTAATAAGACATAGTTCCTGCCCTCAGTGAACTTGCAATCTAAGAGGTATAATGGTATATATAATGTTAGCTATAAAAGAAAATACTATATGCAGAGAACTTATGAGAAATACAAATAAAATAATATGAGGTCAGATAAGGGACAGAGAATGAAGAGCCAAGAGAACATGGACAAGTTTTATAGAAGAAGTGGGATTTGAGCTTTATCTTGAAGGATATGTAGCATTTTTCATTATTCACAGTTACAATGGTATATAACTTTGAACTCCTCTGCACACACTATTTGGCCGCTTTCAAATCACCTTATAACAACTTCCACAGATATCCTATTTTCTTCTCTTATCTGATCATATCTTGCAAAATGTCTTGCAATGAAACCAGAGTCTCTTTAATGCTAAGGGGAACTATACTAGAACACTTTGGTTGCTTCCCATCTTCCCATTTAAATGTACCTCAAAAGGAGATGCCACTAACAACACTATTGATAGTGTGTCACATATGGAGTAAGTTTTATGCCTTACAAAAATATTCCCATACAAAAAGCACAACCAAAATGCTTTTTCTTCCACAAATCTTTATTTTTTAATTTTTTCCAGTTGAGTAATGCATGGTTGAACTTACTCAGACTTTACACAATACTTTGTCTTGAAACACTTTACTTCCCTTATACTGTAAGTAGTTCATGAGTTCAGAGATTATATCTTATCTAATGATATCCTAGTATGGGGCTGTCCATAGTAGGTAGGGACTTCCTAAATGCTTGTTGAATGGATACCCACAGTTTAACAGTGCTTAAAAGAAAAAAGAAAAGTGCTTCCCCCAAAACAACCCTGTGAGTTAGTAATAGTATAATTAATTCATTTTATATGTGAATAAACTGAAGATGAGAGAGGATAAGTAATCTGTTCATTAGACTATGCTGCCTCTGAATGATGATAGACTCACTATCACTATTCTATGCTTCTGTAGTTTCTGAGGTGTGAGGATAATCACTACTATATGCTATTAGATTTCCAAAGACCTCTAGTCCTTCTTTTGTTAGGATTGATTGGGTAGCCAAAAAAAAAACCAAAACAAACACTAGTGAAAATGCGTGACTGTACAGAATCTTCCTCATTCTGGTAGATGCAAGGTCTTGACTATCTTTAGATTTTGCAATGCTTCCTTCCTTACTTTGGTGACGTTGTTGCAAGTTTATTTGACTTGTTCTGTGCTAGGATTGCATTTCTGTATGTCTGGATGGTCCTCACAATGAGGAAACCCCTTCTATCAGCGCAATTTGGCAGTAACTTTTCATCTTAGAGAATTGCCTGGCGTACTAAGAGGTTAAGGGACTTGCTCATGGTCACACAGCATTAAGAGCAAAGTTTCCAAGAGTACAACTTCCAAGAGTAAATCAAGGTAAATAATCTAGTCACTATACCATAAATATGACTTTGGAAGAATCATAAAATCATGGAGCTGACAGGAATAATCTTGTCTAACTCATTTATTTTAGTGATGAGAAACTTTAAATGACTTGCCTAAAGTCACACAGGTTGTAAGCTTTGGAGGTGGGTGGCATTTAAACTCTTGACTTCTGACTCAGGAGCAAGTTTATTTTTTGTTTTCTTTTGTTTTGGGGGTTTTTTATTGTTGTTGTTTTAATATTTATGACATGGCTTTATATTCATGGGGCAGCTAGGTACACAGTGGATAGAACTTAAGGCCTGGAGTCAAGAAGACTCATCATCTTGAATTCAAATCCTGTCTCAGACACATTATTTTTTTAAATTGAATGCTTTATTAACCTCTAGTTTACATAATTCACTTCCACAAGATATTGAGTTACAGATTATCTCCCCATTTTTCTCCTACCCACCAGTTCAAAATAGCGATCCCAATGGATATCCCCTTCTCAAATCTTCTCCCTCCCATAATTTCTCCCATACCCACTCCAAGCTTCCAGGAGGCCTGTGTATCTCATTTCCCAGTTACATGTAAAATAATATTAATTATAGTGTATATACACACACACACACACACACACACACACACACATATATATATATATATTTTTAAACATTTGATTTTAAAACTTTAAATTCCAGATTCATGATTCATTCCCTTCTTTCCTTGTCACCCACCCTTACTGGGAAGATAAGCAGTTCAATAGAAGCTGTACATTTGTAACTATGCAAAACATTTCCATAGTGGATATATTGTAAAACACTGACTATATTTCCCTCCATCCTATCCCACCTCCCACTTGTTCTATTCCCTACTTTCATCCTGTCCCTTTTCAAAAGTGGGTGCTTCCAACTTCCCTCCCCCACAGCCTGCTCTCCCTTCCATCATCCCCCCTCTCCTTCCCTTCCCTCCTACTCTCCTGTAGGGTGAGATATACTATTTAGCGTGTAGGTCATTCCCTCCCTAAGCCAAATTCAATGGGAATAAGGTTGACCCATTCCCTTTTGCCTTCCTATTCTTCCCCTCCATTGTAACAATTTTCCCTTGCCTCTTCTATATGAGATAGTTTACTCCATTTTGTCTCTCCCCATCTACTCTCATTATATTCCTCTCTCACCTCTTAATTTCTCCTTTTAAGTATCATTCCTTCCTATTAAATTGGTCCTGTGCCCTCTATCTATGTATACCTGTAAACATATATACACACATTCACATATGTTTTCATATGCCCATATACCCTCCTATACATATATATGTATGTACACACACACATATCTTTCTATTCCCTTCAACTATTCTAATCCTGAGAAAAGTTTCATACGTTACAATTATTGATTTTCCACATAGGAATGTAAATAGTTCAACCTTGATAAGTTCCTTGTGATTTCTTTTCCCTATTTACCTTCTCATGCTTCTCTTGCTTCTTCTATCTGAATGTCAAATTTTCTGTTCAACTCTGGTTTTTTCAGCAAGAATGCTTGAAAGTCCTCTATTACATTGAATGACCATATTTTTCCCTGAAACATGATACTCAGTTTTCTGGGTAGGTGATTCTTGGTTTTAATCCCAGCTGCTTTGACTTCTGGTATACATATTCCAAGTTCTTCAATCCCTCAGTGTAGAAGCTGCCAGATCCTGGGTTATCCTGATTGTGTTTCCACAATATTCAAATTCTTTTTTCTTGGCTCCTTGTAATATTTTCTCCTTGATCTGGGAATTCCATAACCTGGCTATAATATTCCTAGTAGTTTTTAGGGGGATCTTTTCCAGGAGGTGAACAGTGGATTCTTTCAACCTCTATTTTGCCCTCTGGTTCTAAGACATCAGGGCAATTTTCCTGAGGATTTCTTGGAGGAGGATTTCTAGGTCCAGTTTTTGATCATGGATTTCAAGGTAGTTCAATAATTTTTAAATTTTCTCTCCTGGATCTATTTTCCAGGTCAGTCATATTCCCAATGAAATATTTCACATTGTATTCTATTTTTTCAATTGTTTGGATCTGTTTAATCATATCTTGATCTTTCATAAAGTCACTAGCTTCCATTTGCTGCAATCTAATTCTGAAGGAATAGTTCTTTTCAGTAAGCTTTTGAGATTATTTTTCCATCCGGCAAATTTGGCTTTTTAAGGCACTCTTCTCCTCATTGCCTTTTTGAGCTTCCTTTGCCATTTGAGTTAGTCTGTTTTTTAAGGTGTTATGTTGAATCTCATTCCATAATTTTCTTGCATCGTTCTCATTTCTCTTCCCAATTTTCTTCTACTTCTCTTATTTGGTTTTCAAAATGCTTCTTAAACTCCTGTATGACATGTAACCAGCTCACATTTTTCTTGGAAGCTTATGATGCAGGACTTCTGACTTTGCTGTATTCCTCCTATTCCATGCTTTGATCCTTTTTCTCTCCAAAATAGGAATGTAATCTTGTATTGTTCTGCTCGTTTTGTTTCCTTTGCTTATTCATGTTGCTGCTCAATTACTTGACTTTGGGGCTTTTTGCCACAGAAGGACTCTGCTACCAGAGAGGGGAGCTATGTCCCAATTGCTGGGGTTTTCTCAGCTGCCAAAGGTATTAGATGGGTGCCCCCTCTGAAGCCTCCAAACGCTCTGACAAGCTGGTCACATACCCCAGGACTTCCACCCTACACAACAATCCAGATCCAAGCAGATTAAAGCAAGAGGGATTACCCCTCACACTGGTTGCTTGGTCCCCCTACAGTCTGCAGGGCATGAGCTGAAGCTGCCACATGGCTGTGACTGCATGGTCACAGCCCTTAAGCAGCTTCTCCCTTCAGGGGATAAAGGCTGGACCTCAATCCCAAACTACCGGATCCCCAAATCCACACTGTGCTGACCTCTCACTTTGTCCTTAGCATCTATGGGTTCATAATTCTGGAAACCATCACAGCTGCTGGTGATCTGAAGTCCCCCCAGGGTGTGGCTGGTCAGGCCCACCCTGAGTCTAAAAACTCTGGCTAATGCAGGGCTGGACTCAGCTCCCAGAGTGCTGTGCTGTCCCATTCCTGCCAACCTACTGGGCTGTGCTCAGCAGGAAGTTAGCTTCTCTGTGTCCTTTTGTGAGTTCAGTAGCTCCAAAGTTTGTTCAGAGTCAACTTTTACATGAATTGGAGGTGGTAGGAGCTGGAACTGCACGGAAAGTCCTGTTTCTACTCTGCCATCTTGACTCCGTGCTCCAGACATTTTCTATCTGTACTGTCAGGCAAATCACTTAATCTGTTTACCTCAGTTCCTCATATTTAAAATGAGCTGGAGAAGAAAATGGCAAACCACTCTAGTATCTTTCACAAGAAAACTCCAAATGAGATCACAAAGAGTCTGGCATGAATCAAATGACTGAACTATTTATGAGTTAGCTGGTGGTCCAGTGGATAGACTTCTGGGTCTAAAGTAGGAAAACATGAGTTCTAATCCATCTCCAGAGACTTACCAGCTGTGTGACCCTGAACAAGTCATCTAACCTTACTTCAGTTTCCCCAACTCTAAAATGGGGTTGGTAATGGCACCTATTTCAGAGGTTTTTATAAGAATCAGATGAGGTAATATTTTTTTTAAAAAAGTGCTTAGCACAGTGACTGGCACATAGTAGGTAGAATGTAAATGATTATTCCTTTGCCCTCTCACCTTCCTTTCTCCTAATTATTTTACATTTTCTTGTCTTACTATGCACACTTGAAAACTCAGTTTGTGGCCCACAGAAGTAGCAGCTCAAAGACCAAGCACAGGTGGATATTTACAAAATATTATTTCATGCTGATTTTAGGAGGCATCCTTATAAATGTGTGATCCTCAGGGACTATTCTAGTTCCAAGTTAAAGCAAGTCACATTTGCTGCTATCAATTTGTTAACCTTGATAGGTATGAAAATTCCAGTAATGACAAACACAAAATGAAAGAGAATTAAATATCCTAATATGTTGACCCTGGTCTATAGCAGAGTAAATAATGGGGAGAAGGGAGATAAGTGGATTGTACTGGAAATTCATATTGCTCCATTTTTTACAACAGAAATAATTTTGTCAACAACCAAACATGGCTTGTTGCTTCTCTACTCAAAAATCTTTTCTGGCTTTGAATTGGCTCTAGTATAAAATACAAACTCCTCAGTTTGATATTTAAAGCCCTTCATAAATTGATTCCACTTAACCTTCCTAGAATTTTTTCACATTATTCCCCTCCTGGAACTTCAAATTCTTGTTGTTTCCTGAACTCAGAATTCCATCTCTGGCATTTGTATCTCTGCCTGATGTCCCCCATATTTGAAATACCCTTTCTTTGTTTCTCAACCCCCTGGAATCCTTAGTTTCCTTCCAGGCTCATTTCAACCTTCACCTCCTCCAAAAACCCTCTTAACATCTCCATAGTGGTTAATGTTCTCTTGTTTCTCAGGTTTTAACACAGTTCTCCTAAAATCAGCTAGAAATAATGTTTCTTGGGTAGCTAGGTGGCGCAGTGAATACAGCACTTGTCCTGGAATCAGGAGGACCTGAGTTCAAACCCAGCCTCAGACATTTAAAATATACTAGCCATGTGACCTTGGGCAAGTCACTTAACCCCAATTGCCCCTCACTCCCCAAAAAAGCAAAAAAAGTTTCAATTTTTTGCATTTCTACAACCAACCCTTCCCCCCCCAAGTAGAGTGTAAGCTTCTTGAGACTTATTTTTTCTGTCTTTTTATATCCTATTAAACACTAAATAATCTTGCACATAGCAGGATGTTAATAAATGCTTATTGAATTAAGGGCTTAATTGGTCATCTAGCCAATTTTGGTCATAATGTGTAAAAATGTCAATAAATCCTATTTTCTAGTAGAGCACCAATCTGCTTGTTGCTGTCATGGTTTCTTCTCTACAGATTAATGTAGATTAATTCCAGCATAGGGGATGGATTAAGCAAAGACACAGAGCAAAGGAAGGGGAAAATGAGAATAGTGAAAAAAAAGTGATGCACCTTGGATATAACAGAGTAGTGTATAAGGGTAGTATAAAACAAGGCTAGAAAAAGTAGGTTGAAGGTCAGACTGTAGAGAATATGAAATGTCATCTGGCATCAGGAGCTTAACAGGGCATTGTATGACTTTATGAACAGAAGGCCAGCATGTAACAGTAACAGAGTCTTGAGCCAGAGTCCAGAAACCATGATGCTACAGGAAAATTTGGTCTAGACCTTCAACTGTGTGCATGAATGATATTATATGTATATTTGTATGCCAGTCCCCTTTATTTACTTCCATAAAATGTATCCATTTACTTCCATCAGAGTGAATGTGTATACATATATACACACAGTCATACGTACACACACACCACTCTATGATGTTTGTTTGTTGCGGGGGGGGGGGGAAGGCTGGGCAATTGGGATTAAGTGACTTGCCCAAGGTCACACAGCTAGTAAGTGATAAGTATCTGAGGCCGGATTTAAACTCAGGTCCTCCTGACTACAGGGCCAGTGCTCTATTCACTGTGCCACCTGGCTGCCCCTACACACACTGTATGATGGAAGTGAATTTCTGATTCACATAGGGGGTGGAGTTTAATGGCCTTGACCTCAGACAGCATCTGATGACCCCTAAACTTTAACCAGAGCAGGAGAAATTATGAGATTGCTGGACCAATACAAATTATTCCTCAACCATTAGTTATATTAGTATATTAACACTAAGGAATTATTCACATACCTGGTGAAGATTTCCTTCTTGGTTTACTTCCTAGTGGAAGAAGCCACCTCTTGCATCAATCTCTACCTTAATGTCCTTGGTTCAAAGGAATAATTCCATATGCTGGAGAGGTAGTCTCTCTCTCCTGTTGATTCCCCAGTGTTTGGCTGCAAATGCTTTCTAAGTGTAATAGTGTGTTAAGTATTGTCACTGAGTCAGTGTAATGGGAATGTAAATTTTTAAGATCTTCCCTGCCCCTAGGCTAAAGTGCACCTGGAGCCTGGGGTGGGAGGCTTGTTTCTCAGTAGATACTTTTTGATTGGCCAGTGGGTCCAGAAGTTTGTTACATTCTCTGAGCCAGGAGAAGGCTATATAAACCCTGATTTCAGGCTTTGTTTTGAGGCTCACTCTGAGAAGTGTTCTGTGATTTGACCAGATGATACTCTGGGAAGCCATTGTTGAGAGCCCCCCGGCTTTGAAAAACCCAGATGTTTATTTGGTATGGATGTAATGGTTGCACGGTTGTGGAAACCTATTTGATCTGTTTCTCTGACTTGATAAGTCTGTCTGTATACTGTGAAGTTTGGGGTGCTGAACTTTTTCCCCTGAACTAGGTAAATGATACACATTTGACTGATTAAAGTAAGCTTGTTAACCTATTTTGAGTTTCCTTCCTTTAACAGAGCAGATCCAAGAAGCTGTGTTGGCAGCAAACCCAGGGGACGCTTGGGGTGCTTGCCACTACAAAATGGCATCACAAACAGGATCTGCAGAGTAAAAGGAAAGTATTGGGACTGGGATAATTGTTTGTTTCCCAGTTGTGGTAGCTGTGACTCTGTGGAGCCATGGACCAGGAGAGAAGAATGGCCTGCATGCAGACTTCGCTGAGCTGAGAGCAGGAATGGTGAGCTGCCTGCATCAGGACCTGGGGAGAAGCTAGGAGCAGCTGCCACCTGCGGGAGAAGAAGGAACCCAGGAGTTCGGAATTCAGCCACAGGAAAAGATAAGAACTGAGCAGCAAAGCAGGGGCACTGAATGTGTTTCCTGGCTGCATCCCACAGTTTGGGACCCAGGGGGAGGATGGACTTGTGACTATGGTCGGTGGGATGAAGTGCCTTGGACCCCCAAGGACCCCACCTTTTTGGTTTTGTTGCCCAGCCTCCTCTCCGTACTTGGAAGCAGGGGCTAGAGCAGTGTGAGGGGAAGGACACCCCCCTCTGCCCAAGGGAACTTTATTTAAACTCTTGTTTTGAATTGAGGTGATAATGCAATGTACTTTGTGTTTGTTTAAGGCCCAGTGGCCACTTTGGTAACTTTAGTTCTGTATCTTGAAAATGTGACCTAGGAGATGTTTAGTGCTAATTCAAAAGTAAATTGAGTGTGCTATGGGAATGAAAGATCTTGGGGCCAAATGTAAATTTTTAAGATCTTCCCTGCCCCTAGGCTAAAGTGCACCTGGAGCCTGGGGTGGGAGGCTTGTTTTTCAGTAGATACTTTTTGATTGGCCAGTGGGTCCAGAAGATTGTTACATTCTCTGAGCCAGGGGAAGGCTATGTAAACCCTGATTTGAGGCTTTGTTTTGGGGCTCACTTTGAGAAGTGTTCTGTGATTTGGTCAGATGAGACTCTGGGAAGGCATTGTTGAGAGCCCCTGGCTTTGAAAAACCCAGATGTTGTTTTGGGGCTCACTTTGATAAGTGTTCTGTGATTTGGTCAGATGAGACTCTGGGAAGCTGTTGTTGAGAGCCCCCTGGCTTTGAAAAACCCAGATGTTGATTTGGTATGGATGTAATGGTTGGATGGTTTGGAAACCTGTCTATTTGATCTGTTTCTCTGTCTTGATAATTCTGTCTTTATTCTCTGAAGTTCGAGGTGCTGACCTTTTCCCCCTGAACTAGGTAAACGATACATATTTGACTGATTAAAGTAAGCTTGTTAACCCATTTTGAGTTGCTTTCCTTTAATAAAGCAGATCTAAGAACCTGTGTTGGCAGACACCCTGGGGACACTGGGATGCTTGCTGATACAGTCAGTAAAAGTCTTTCACCTCCACAGTGAATTTTAGGTGGAGCCTAATACACAGCTTAAATGTTCTAGTGAAGTTTCCTGAAGGTCAGAGCACAGCTACTAGGATGGTGACAAAGAAGAAGGGTAGTAGCATTCAAATGCCTCTGATGCTATTTCTGGGCTACTGATGCCTCTTCATGTCTCCACAATTCACATGTGGAAAAGTAGGCATGGGTGAATTTTCAGCAACTGCCATCTTCAGCAACAGAGCAAAATTGGAGGGTAAATTGTTCTTGTGTATAGAGAGTAAAAGCCATACTCCTAACATCATTTATCACTAAACTCTCTCTTTTTCTATCAGTCTTGAAGGTTTTAGAACTGATCTTTCACAAGCTTAGCTATATGTATCCCAAACAGTCTTTTCTGAGCTTTTTATTGATTTGAGGGATAACTCAGCCTTGATATACATTGAATACCTTTAGTTCTCTTGGACACAAGTCTTTTTTATATGGGTGGCTAAGGAATTTATCACAGCTATCCTGAGGAAAATATGCATTCACTAATCTTGGTAGATTGACATTGTCTTAGGGCAGCAACTTGACCAAAGTTGATGAAAATAATTATACTGGCAATGACTTTGGAAGATAATACAATTATGCAGAGTTGGGGGAGGGGAGGAGGGAGAGGGTAAGTGGAGGGAAAACTATTGTGTTTTTAGTAGACAGCAATTACACTTCAAACCAAACTATTAACTAAACATACAAGCCAAAAATGGATACAATAATAAACTCTGTTTATATGAGTATTCCTTCTTTTATAGGAGGTCATCTCCAAAAATGAGAGTTAAAATGGCTAAAAGATATGGTGTTTGCTGCACTACTGCAGGAAAAATTCTAGGAGAAGAACAGTGGTCTGTACACAATATTTAAGATGGTGATGTTCATTATATCGGACCTCTGGGAAAGGGTAGACACAACTTCTGATCTGTCTTCCCATTGAGCAGTGTTATACATTATAGGCAGATTAATTTTACCTGAAGGGCTATGTTTAGCAAAGTGCAGAAATTTGAAATGAACTAGAGATGCCAATCAGAGGCCAAATGAGAGGGAAGACTTGGTTGCTGGGAAAATACATTTAGCAACTGGTTGATAGAACTTCCCACAATGGGAAGTCTAACTCAAAGGAAGAAATGAATCATCTTGGTCAGAGTACCAACCATCACAACATAGCATTATACCCTAGGACAAAAAATTTAACATTATCATCTCCTAGGAATATAGGGGCTCAGTTTTGAAGTGTTTCAGGAAACCAGCAGGTTAGTCCATTTAGTAATTGGTCCAGACATATACATCAAAAAATCACAGAATCTAAATCTGGGAGAAACCTAAGTGACCACCTATTTCAATCTACAAGTTACCAAGGATCTCTCTGATTTAAGGATCACCACTGACAGTGAACTAACCTCCACTTGGAGAATTCCAGTAAAGGGGAAACCTATCACATCCCAAGAAACCCATTCCATTTTTGAATGGACATTATTTTTTTCTTCCTTCAAGCTTAAATTTCTCTTTATTTGACTACTAGTTCTTCTCTCTTGGGCTAAGCAGAACAATTTAACTCCACTTTTACGTGAAAAAAAACTTCGTGTCTTTGAAGACCATCATCATGTCTTACTATGTCTCCCATCTTATATTTGTTGAATTGATTCTTTGAGCCCAAGTATAGAACTTTACATTTAGGGATATTAAATTTCCTTTTTCAATTAGATTTGACCCACTGTTTTAGTCTCTATAGATCTTTTTGAATCCTGACTCTGCTACACATGTGTTACTTATTCCATGCGTTTCAGCAAAATCATAGGGCTAGGGGATAAAAGGGGCAGAAACCTTATTGTAAAGCATTGTGGAGTGAGTCTATATTCTATGGATTTTAAGGAGGCATCAGAAGGTTGGATAATTTGAGTAGATAGCACGGTTAAGAGAAGGATCTTGTTTGTTGTTGTTGTTGTTTTTAATATACTGGGGCAACTATGTGGTGCAGTAAATAGAGCACCAGCTCTGGGACCTGAGTTCAAATCTGACCTCAGACACTTGAAACTTATCAGCTTTGTGACTATGGGCAAGTCACTCAACCCCAATTTGTTTGCTTTCCCCCCTCAAAAAATTGGTGAGAATTCATTCGTAATCAGAAACTTTTATCCTGAGAGGAGGGGGGAGGGAAGGGGTGACCAGCACACGGAGGCAGTACCTGTAGGGAGTCAGTTGTTCTGGGAAACCCAAAAGTTTCCACTGTGCTGAGGGTCTAGCTGCTATAAGGAAGAAGGATGAAGTAGAGACAAAGAAAGGAGGAGAACAGGGATCTATGACTGCAGAGGTAGTGAAGGAAAGTGTACTCTAGGAGATATGGCCAGGTAAATGATATGACCTAAGACGGACATAGCCTCCACTCCACCACTCCTTGCAATAGACAAGAAGATAGCCTGCCCATCTTAAGAGATCTTATACTCTCTAATAATTAATGTATTATCTGCCCCTCACCTTCTTTTCCACCCTTTCTTTCTACCACTACCCATGTTGTATCTTCCCTAGTGGGAAGTTAAAGGCCCATTGCATTTTTGCATCATTTACTTCTTGTGTGGAGACCTCTAAGTCTCCCAAAGAAGGCAAAACTGACTAGTTATGTTCTGAGATATGCTGTTTGTCAACTGAGCTGTGAAACCACTAACTAGTCACTTTAGGTAATTAAGGATCCTCTGGACCATCTTAAAATGCTAATAGCAAATGTCCTGCATAAATTCCAAGCAGCTAATTAAATTCCATCAAACTGAAACACCTTTCTAGCTTCATTTGGCTAACATAGTCCCCGACTCTGCTTTTTAATGTGGTTGTATATTCTTGCAAACACCAAGGCCACACAGAAGGTCACCTCATTTCAAGATGGGAAAAATAGATCCTTATTTGAGGACTATGTCAAATTCCTCTATATCACTGAATACAAGTCAATATATAAATGACAGTTGCTGTTATTTTTTATTATATACCAAACTTCCCATGGCTAATTCTGGCCATGTGGGATGGGAGTTGATTTTATCCTCTCCTCATTTTCACCCTTATCCACTTTAGTGAGGGTAACTCAATTTATTAATAGTATGAGAGCTTTGAGTTCCTTGGAGAAAAGGCTATTGAAATATTACATTTATAGCTACAGACAACTTAATACCCAAGATATTTTGAAAAAGCTCTACTCCAGAAAATAAAGTGTCATCCTATGACACATCACACATGCTCCATTCTAACAGAATGCACTATTCCCCAAAGGAAAAACAATTGACAAGCCATAATTTCCTAGTAAAGATTTCCATAAAACCATTGATGTAAACGTGAATTTCTCTGCAGTGGAAGATTATTTTGAAATTCATCAGTAAATCAGTGTCCAAGTAAAGAATACAGCTTCTCAAAACTGTAGTGCATTCCATAAATGGATTTCACTTTCCCAAAAGTGTGAGCAGGTGTCTTTATAACTAAGATCCTTAGATAGAAATGTAATACATAATTAATTTGTAAAATAATGGCTTGAGTTAGGCAATTGCTACAGATACAAAAGAAGTAAACCTTCAGTTCAGCTAAGAGCATGAATGAAGCTTCTTTAAAAAGATTTTCCCCACACTTGATCTGCCTTTTAAAAGTACTTTCATAATGATTCCAGAGTTTTTCAGGATTGTAAGGGGCCACTGAGGATTACATGTCTGCTTCTACAAGAGCCATAGTACTACTTATATTCTTTTGTTATGAAAATTGGAGAACATTTTTCAAACTGTCATAAAACAGAGCTGTAAAATCAGGGCACTTTCTCCCCCAAATTGGCAGTTTGTGCAAGGTCAAATGGAGCAACTCCTCCCTCCCCCCAAATAATTCAAACTTTGTGAATATTTTGCAGGAGAAAGGTCTAGCAGAGGTGTGAAACATATAGCCAGTAATCCTGAGTGTTGTCTGAAACAGATTAAAATGTAATGGGGAAAAGTTAACAAAGTAAATACAAATACGATAAAATACAGCATTATTTTAAAAATTAAGTCAATATGTGACCCATATCACTAATCTAGAGGATGTAATCAATCAAGAAGCATTAAGGGTTTCCTATATCCTGTGCTTGGTACAAGGGTTATAAGGATCAAAAAACAAACCATGACCTCAAAGAGCTTATGTTAAATTGGGTGAAAAAAATATACAGCTCTAAACATATACAACCTTTGCAAAGGCAAGGAGATGGGAGAGATGAATTTTTGTTAGATGTAAGAAATGTTAAGGAGATATAATTTAGAAAATTTGGCAGCTGATTCAATATAGGAGATGAGATATAAGAAGGAATTAAAGATACCTCAATGATTGTGAACTTACATGACTGAAAGGATGATGATGCCCTCAACAAAAAGAGAAAAACTCAGAAAGGGAATACATGGAAAGGTAGGGATAATGAGTTCAGTGATTTATGTTTTAGATATTCAGAAGCATTGCAGTTCACAATAAACCAGAAAAAAAAGGTACATTCTGAGTTTGGAGCAATTGTTTGTAAATGGAAATAAATCATCTGCTCAATGATTCTGTCATAGAATTATTTTCAACCGATCAGAAGTGAATTGTATCTTTCCAGAGTTCTCTGCAAGTATATCAGAGAGGATATCACCTATCCTCTTAACCCCACCACTTCCATTAGCCCTATATTCTGTTCTAGTCTCAACCCTGGAAGAGATGTAGATTTCTTGGATGTGATTTGGTTCTAAATTTGCTAAACCAGATTTGCTTAGAAACTGCAGTATTAGTGAATGTCCCCACATTACCAGGCCCCTGCTAATGCAAATGGCATCCAATTCCCTAACATGTTTTGCTATCATTGGTCCCATAATAAAGTCAATACTAGTAGGATCCTTGCCATTTAGGAAATGTTTTTAAATATTCTTCCCCAGAAAAAATGACAGATTAAGATTTTTTTAAAAATTCTTATTGACTAAGCCTTCTATCTGCCATTCCTTAGCAAGTCTAATTCCACATTTTCTATATTGCACTATGATCTCTGCCAAAAAAAAATGTGTCATTTTCTGAAGTAATTTATCTCATTAAAGCCTGACCTTTGATGGAAAAAAAGATAAGGAATAAAATATCTCAAATGCTTCTCATGCCAAAATATGTCACATCTCAGTGAAAGAGTAATCCAGAAAACTGACTGGAAGATATAAGGGATTTTATTCAGTGCAAAAGAAATCAATACTCATAAGATGATCATGATTACCTATATAGGTTACTAAAGTGTCCAATAAATTCTCCACAAGTGCTTTTCAATAGATGTAGAAAAGAAAAGATAGCTAACTCACATGATATCTCATTTTCCTATCAATACAGCTAAAGTCATGATGAAGATAAATTACTGTAACTCCCTTGCTCCTGCAGCACTGACTGCATCTTTATATGGGAATTATTTGCCATATTGGAGGGAGCAAAAAAAAAATCCCTATGTATTTGCTATCCCAGCTTCTGTTGGTATCAAACCCCAACATCAAAGGAAAAAGAAGAACACCGTTTTCTGGAGTATTGATGTAATATTCTACCTCATTGTTTTCAGGTACTTAATACTGGACACAACAAACACACAAGTCACACTTAGATTGATTTACATAAGTGACCTTCTGTGATATATTATTGTGCCTTTCTTAATAAGCTATATCAATTACTTGAATAAAGAGAATGACTAAGCTGTTTTCTTGAAGTAAAATCCAAGCCAATAGGATCATAGACAGATAGCTGGAAGGAACCCCAGAGGTCATCTGCTCCCAAATCCTCATTTATCAGATGAGGAGATTGAGATCCACAGAGAAAAAGTCAGTCGCGCAAGGTCTTGCTACAATTCAGACCCTGGGAAAACCCAGGACATTAAGCAATTGTCTTGTTTTGCTTTTCAAAAAAGGATTTAAAGCTTCCCTTCAAATTCTCAAGCTAATAAAAATATTAAAACTATGAAAAAGGGGTTTATTTATACAAAGAATATGAAAGATTCACAACTCTATCATCGTTGTATGATTGTCAATGCAATAAAAGGCCTGCTCACCCCTCACCTATTCCTTAAGCCCTAGAAAACAAACATAGATTTAAGATTAAAGATATCTAATGACAAAAATGATAGAGGCATAATTTACATATTCAAGCTTGACATAGCAGAGAAACAGACATTTAGCTACCTCTCTGAAAGATTAGCTGCTTTTCTCAATGACCTCCAACATTTTAGCCAATTTTTCAAAAGCTGCCTGCCAAAGCACCCTGCAAATGGAAGCCTTGCCATACCCAAATGCAAGGCTAGCTTTAGGATTGAGTCCTCAATAGAGATGAGGTCACATAGACTTATCCTTGAGAGAAATAGGAACCAGGAAGGAAAGTTTACTCCTTGCCTAGAATTAGGAGAATTAGAAATTACCCCTTAATTTAGAGGAGTGGGGGAAGTTAGGGTAAGGGGACAGGAATCAACTCATCAGATGGTAGGAAAGGACAATAAAGGGAGGAGTTTTATTAGTTTCCATCTGGATTTACTGAGAGATAAGGATGGAAAGCTTCTATTTCCCTGCAGAACACACAGTGAGCCAATCAAGAATACTTCTTAAGAAGTATATAAAACCCAAATCAATGATTTTCCCATTTTATCAGGGAACATAATTTTTCTATATATTCTGTAGGAGAGATAATTAGTTAAGTATAAGCCAAAAGCAAAACCAAAACAACCTGGTGTAGAAAAAGCATGGAATTTAGAGTCAAAAAACCTGTGTTTTAAGATACTAGCTCTTTTACAAAGGATTTAATTTACCTTCTCTGGTCAGTTTTCTTATCTGTAAAATGGCAATAATGAGACTTGTACTACCTATTTCATAGGGTAGCTATAGGACACTTTACAAAACTCAAGATGCTATAAAGACATTATTTTAAGACTATACAATGTGGACTATTCTCTCCAAGAAGGCAGGTTTTAACCCTTCTATAACTTAATCTTGAGTTAATTATACATAGGGAAAATGAAATCATATAATACAGAATGTCTTGCAAATCTCAAAATGTTTTAAAATGTGTGCCATAATTTATAAAGTATATAGTCTTTGAGATTTCATGTGCCTAGAAAAGTTATTAAATTGCAATCAACCAGGGAGGCTGGTTAAGGAATAATCTTTAAATTTAGGACTCGTCCTTGGACAATAGACAAGCAGTCCATCATTGCCCACACTTGAAGCTTTTCCACTGTGGTATAATTTGCCAGAACTCATGATCTGCTGACATGGTTTTTGAGACCCCAGGGTCACCTCCATACTAGGAAAAGGCATTGGATTAGGACATTAGACCAGAAGTTATTATTAAGCAGGGAAATGGAATGCAAATTCATCTGAGCATCTTAGAAGTAAGGCCATATCCATTATATTTAACATAATCTAGTGGGAGGGTGTAATGGGAATGTAAATTTGTAAGATCTTCCTGCCTCTAGGCTAAAGTGCACCTGGAGCCTGGGGTGGGAGGCTTGTTTTTCAGTAGATACTTCTTGATTGGCCAGTGGGTCAATAAGTTTGTTACATTCTCTGAGCCAGGAGAAGGCTATCTAAGCCCTGATGTGTAGCGTTGTTTTGGGGCTCACTTTGAGAAGTGTTCTGTGATTTGATCAGATGAAACTCTGGAAAGCTGTTGTCCAGAGCCCCCCAGCTTTGAAATC
>NW_027185698.1:22138941-22165756 GCF_028583685.1 Petaurus breviceps papuanus | reverse complement strand
TTGCTTTCCTTTAACAAAGCAGATCTAAGAACCTGTGTTGGCAGCAACTCTGAGGACGCTTGGGGTGCTTTCTGCTACAAAATGGCATCACGAACAGGATCTGCAGAGTAAAAGGAAAGTATGGGGACTGGGATAATTGTTTGTTTCCCAGTTGTGGTAGCTGTGACTCTGTGGAGCCATTGACCAGGAGAGAAGAATGGCCTGCATGTGGACTTCACTGAGCTGTGAGCAGGAATGGTGAGCTGCCTGCATTGGGACCTGGGCAGAAGACAGGAGCAGCTGCCGCCTGCAGGAGGAGAAGGAACCCAGGAGTTCAGAATTCAGCCACAGGAAAAGATAAGAACTGAGCAGCAAAGCAGGGGCAATGAATGTGTTTCCTTGCTGCATCCCACAGTTTGGAACCCAGGGGGAGGATAGACTTGTCACTATGGTGGGTGGAATGAAGTGCCTTGGACCACCAAGGACCCCACCTTGTTGGTTTTGTTGCCCAGCCCCCTCTCTGTACTTAAAACAAGAGGCTGGAGCTGTGTGAGGGGAAGGACACCCTCTTCCTCCTCCTAAGAGAACTTTATTTGGACTCCTGTTTTGAATTGAAGTGGTAATGCAATGTATTTTGTGTTTGTTTAAGGCCAAGTGGCCACTTTGGTAACTTTAGTTCTGTGTCTTGAAAATGTGACCTAAGAGATGTTTAGTGCTGATTCAAAAGTAAATTGTCTATGCTATGGGCATGAAAGATCTTGGGGCGGAATGTAAATTTGTAAGATCTTCCCTGCCCCTAGGCTAAAGTGCACCTGGAGCCTGGGGTGGGAGGCTTGTTTTTCAGTAGATATTTCATGATTGGCCAGTGAGTCAATAAGGTTGTTACATTCTCTGAGCCAGGAGAAGGCTATATAAGCCCTGATGTGTAGCGTTGTTTGGGGGCTCACTTTGAGAAGTGTTCTGTGATTTAATCACATGAAACTCTGGAAAGCTGTTGTCCAGAGCCCCCCAGCTTTGAAATCCAGATGTTGTTTGGTATGGATGTAATGGTTGGACAGTTTGGAAAGCTGTCTACTTGATCTGTTTCTGTCTTGATACTTCTGACTGTATACTTTGAAGTTCGGGGTGCTGACCTTTTTCCCCTGAACCAGGTAAATGATATATGTTTGACTGATTAAAGTAAGCTTGTTAACCCATTTTGAGTTGCTTTCCTTTAACAAAGCAGATCTAAGAACCTGTGTTGGCAGCAAACCCTGAGGACGCTTGGGGTGCTTGCTGCTTCAGAGGGGTAGGGTCAGGCATTTTTCATACTCCAAAGGTGATAAATCTCCTTTTTGATTTGTACACAACTGAACTGGAAAGAAGCAATTTTGGGATACTACAAATGATTATTGGCTTATGATAGACTCAGTCAAAAATACAGACCTGGGAGAAGTGAATAAATGGCGAATTCAGAGACAGGGTTGTCAAATCCTCTTCAAGGAATTTGTCTCTTACCTTTATCTTCTCTTTAACTCCTGGATGAGACTCAAATAATGTATTATTTGAGTAGTTCTTTTATTCATTATTTTATTAATTTTATTTTCAGTAGTTCTATTCATTCAATACTCAAGGTCAGTGTGATTCTTGCTAAATATTATGCCTTCAGTTCAAGAAGTGCAATAAGACACTTATCGGTTGGATGCAGCTCCAGAAGGCCCTGACTTATGACAGGTCTTCTGTCTGTGGTTATGAGGGCCAGACCAATCCCCAGTTTCATCATTTGTAAAATGAAGGATTGAACCAGATAATTGCAAGGGTCCCTTGTGGTTCTTAACCCTACACTTTTATCATTACAGTTCTTGGGGTGGGGGTGGGGGTCATCAAAACATAATTGATCTATACATATACACATATACAAATTTATAATATATATGTATATGTGTGTGTTTATTATATATGCATATGTAATATAGACATAAAATGTTAATATATGATGCATATGAGAAGGAAATGAGATGTGGAGATGTGAACAACTTCTGATTAGGGACCAACTGGAACTAGAGACATTAGAATAGCCAAACAAAGAGAAAGTAGAGGAAAGAAAGTAGTGGAAAATAGAGATTTTTATAAGAAGTAGAAAGAGACAAGATACATGTATCAGAAGTAAATAACCCAAGAAAGTGAGTTGATGGGGTTTTGTTTTGTATTTGGCAGAAAGTATGAGAGAACCTCTACAGGCTGAATCCAAGGGAGCCATTGAGTCAAGGTTCAAAGTCTCAGAATTAGACGATTCCATTTAGAACCAAAGACTGCATGTATGCTTAAGCTGAGAAGACATTTGCTTAAGTGACCAGAATCAGTTAGAGATCTCTGGTTTGAACTGTGAAGTAGAGTTGGAAAGTGCTATGAATACCTGAACTATCTGTATGTTTGTAATTGACTGAATTATTCATAGACCATAAAGTGTCCTTGCACAGAATAGCATGTGGTTTGTGAATAGCTAACAGAACATGTCATTTTTTTCAGTGGCTGTAAAGAGAACCATATCAGAGGAAAAAACTCTAGGCCTAGATGAAGGTTGATTTTGGGAAGATTCCCCAGAGCCTTGGGCATTGATGCTGAAAAGGTACCTAGTCCATAGCCATGCCTTCTAGAAAGCCATGCGTGGCAAACTGCTATGAACAATGTTCCATTTCTTACGAAAGCTGCCTTGAGTCTTACAAAATGTAATATTAAAGAATTACGTCTGATCTATAATGATATTATCCTTCTGCAGCACTTTGATTTCCTTTTGTCTTGATTGTATACTTGGTCTCCTCAGCCAGTTTGCAATCCTCCAAAGTATACTGGCAGCGTCCTACCGAACACTAACAATATCTGACATTTATATGACTCTTTAAAGTTTGCAAAGCTCTTTAAATACATAATCTCATTTGAGCCTCACAACAACCTGGTGAGCTGAACACTATCAGTCTTCATATCCTGATTTACAGATGAGGACACCAATTCTCTGAGAAGTTTGTTTCAGGGGAACTTTTTGGATTCAGTCAAAGGGCCATCCTTGAGGACCTAGAGGGCCACATGGGGACTCAAGGTCCCCACTCCTGTTGGTTTGCTTAGGGCCACAGAATAACTAAGTATACAGGCAGGATTCAAACCTAGATCTTTTTGTCTTATCAGTTTAGTACTGTATCATTTTTTTTGTTAACATGCATAGTACCAGGAAAATAGCTCCATAACAAATATTTGAATGAATAAATGAATGAATGGATATGGTTTTAAATAGCAGGATTAAAAGAAAATGCGTTGGCACAGAAAACAACAGATTCAAGGAAAATTTACCAGTAGCCTGCTTTTAAAAGAAAGGCAATCCCAGCGACTTTAAACTAGGCTATATTTGAGGAAGATGAATAAATCAAGGAGAGCAGAAGTCAGAAGAAGTCAGAGACACCAAATAGCATTCTGAAGAAAGTTATTCTACAGCAAAACTGAGCTCTAGTCTTGGATCTTCCATTCAATTAAATATCTGACCCAAGGTAAGTCATTTAACCCCCCTCTTAACCTCAATTTACTTATCTGTAAAATAAGCATTTTGAATTTTATTATCCTTTCTAGCTCTAAACTTCTATGACCTCTGTTATGGTTATGACTATTCTTTCACCACTGAGACATATTTATTTTTCCTAAGCACAACAGTGGTCTTGTCTGCCTGGAATAGTTAGAGATAAGAAGTCCCTATTTGCAACATGATTAGGGAAAAAAGTAAAACAAAAACAAAATCGATCTGCACTCCTATTTCGGTTGTATAGAGGAGGTATTAGGGCTAGGATTTTTTGTTTTTGTTTCTGGAGGGCAATTGGGGTTGAGTGACTTGCCCAAGGTCACATGGCTAGTTTTTGTGTTAAGTGTCTGAGGCCGAATTTGAGCTCAGGTTCTCCTGACTCCAGGGCCAGTGCTCTATTCACTGCTCCACCTAGCCACCCCAGGGCGAGGATTGTTAAGGAGAAGGGGGAAAAAAAAGATGCAGGACAATGATAGTTGCCTGGGGGTTATTAGACTGACTATGATCCTGTTGCCCTTAGGAGTTTCAATTGTTTTGGAAAAAAATTCAAATCCAGGTAAGTGTCTGGAACTTATGATAGGGCAAGACTGCATTTTATGAATCACTAGGAAGTTCCACTGTTATGAGTATTGGTCATTATTTCTTCTAGTACATTGACCTTTGGGAAACGGAGTGGGGAGGAGGGAAGCTTTGTTCTTTCTTCCTTCCTTCGTCTATGGCTGCTCTCCATACCTGCCCCAGTGGGAAGGATGGTGACAATTTCCTGTTATAGGAGAACTTGTGTTGAGAAATCTATTAAAGTACAGCATTTCTGTCGCATTTCTGATACAGAAATTGTTTAGAGACGGCTCCATCATCCTGTGGGCATATTTGAGAGCCCTAGACATAATAGCTCTTCAATCTGACATATTAAAACACAGGACAGACAGAAGGGTGCACTGGGAGCACTCACAGATAAGTGAGAGATTTGTGTTAAAACACCACAAGGAAAGCTTGACTTTCAAGGATGTGCATTGTTGAAATGATGTGCCCTGTTTTGCCAACATATTGCAGTGTAAAATGCAAACTAGCAAGCCATGTAAGCTTTACAGCTCCAGGCAGTAAGTATTTTTAAATGTGTCTCTTGATTCCACAAGGGCTGTAAAGGAAAATTATGTGGGTAAAAAATGACTCTGCTCTACCTGGCAGAATCTCTCTGAGTACCATGACTGTCCCCTCTGGGTAGCTGGCACATCTGCTCACCAAACAAATGACAGTAATTTCCTCATCTTCCTAGAGCAGGTGGTCTGCTTCTCCTCAAAAGCTAACAAAGGTCATGAAATGATGTCACATTGAAAGGGAGGTTCTCTGCCATTGTCAAATGGAGACCCAGCAAGCCTTGAACAAGATTGGAACAGATAACTGTGGCTAGCAATCGCTTAAACCAAATGGACCTTCCCAGACTCACAGATGAAAACTTGAGAGATTATTCTAGAGTGGAATGATGATGATAAATGGAAACTATTCAATTGTATAGTAGTTTGAAGCTGCTACTTTGTGAAGCCTGCACAAAAATTTAACACATGCCATGGAGCACTTGGAAATGTAATAAAAACCCTGTTCATTACCAGTACAGCTCAGGTCCAAATCATTCATATGTGACTCAACTGATCCTTATCATTAGTGATTTCAAAAGTGTGTCTCTATCAGGAAGAACAGAGATTTATTATTTTAAGGATTCTCTAGAGCAGGAGGTCTCTAACCTTTTTGTAAATGAGTCAGAACTTCTTTTCCTTTCTCTGAAATGTAGAAATCATGTGACAGGATGAAGGAGATGGGTTCAAAGCTTACGATAAAGTTAAACAGAGTCATAAATAGGGATGCATTACCAGGTGTCCTTCATCCCTATTGGAAAGTCCAGGGAATCTTGGAGGGGAGTTTGTAAGAGAAGGGAAAGTGGTAAAGGCAGCAGCCTGGGATATTGCCTGGGAAAACTTTCAGATCCATCAATGTATTAGTGTAATATAATGCCAAGCAAAGGCAACTTCCCAGGTTCAAAATACCAGCATAGGTGCTCTCTATTTTATTCAGTGACAAACCAAGAACAGAGAAGATCAAAACATGACATCATTCAAAATACAGCATTTACTAGTGTGATTAAATAATCTCCAAGTACTACCCCACCCCAGGACCTTCCAATCATTCAATCAATTACAAAGTCCCTGTTCTAAATACTTCTCCACCCCTAGGCTATACCTTAATTAAGTCCACCACAAAGCCCCTCTTCTCAAATGGAGATTAGTTTCCAAACATAAGGTCAAAAGTTCCCCACCCCTGGATCACAATTGAATCTACCTCAGAGTTACATCAAGTTTAAACACAGCACTTAATACCCAAATGGAGGTCTTTTCTTCATCTTGACAGGAGGCAAGTTCTCAGCAATCTTAGTTCCTGGGGAGACAAGGCTTAGCAAAGCCACAAGATACATTGCCAGTCCCTTCATGAATTTATCCTCTGTCTGTAGAACAGTCCTAGAACCCCTGAACACATTAGCAAAGCCCTCTCCCAGGATTTCTGTAAACATACAACAAGAAAATCCTTCTTCAGGGCTTCTGAACCAACAGAAAGGCTCCCAGACCCCTGCAACAACAGCACTGTCCTTCACCAGTGGACAGTATTCATTCTGTCTGCAGGACAGTCTCCAGACCCCTGCAACAACAGCACTGTCCCTCACCAGTGGACAGTATTCACTCTCTGTCTGCAGGACAGTCTCAGGGCTTCTTAGCGAACAGCCAGGTTCCAGGACTTCTTCAACAAAAGGACTGTCTTTCACCAGTGGACAAATCTGGCAAAACAACATCAAAACAGACAGACAAAGTACCAGCAAAACAGCCATGTCTCCTCAGTCCTTGGCAGCTCAGGGGGCAGGTCTCAAAAGTCCAGGGCAATTCAAAGCGGACACCAGCAATTTTTTTAGTCTCTCTCTCTCTCCACGAGGTGCTGCTTCCAAAAAAATCTTCCGCCTCTCTCTTATCTCTCCAAATCTACGTCACCAGCTCCTCCCAGTTCAGGACTTTCTTTTCACATCAACAAGCCCATCCCACAGGTGGGATTAACAAACTCTGGGTTTTAACACAATCAATTTGAAAACCAAGCCAATACAGGGGAATCTCCACATTCCATTACTATCACAATTAGCACTGTAATTAGTGCAGTCCCCAATGATACCAAAACCAAATGTAATAATTTGTAAAAAAAAGAAATTGAACTCACCCTCCTTCCAGTGACAGGGAAGTCCACATTGTCTATGGGAATTTAACGAGAAGGTCAGTGCTTAATAAATACTACCTGTTTGATTAATTAGCTGACAGTGGATAATTACCTTGATTAAAATCTTATTACTCTTAGTAATGTTTGGTGGTTGAAGACCTGAAGAATGAAGATTGGTTATTAGGTAAACCTCCTTCAAAACCCAGGAAGAGCATGGCTTCATTTTTCAAGTTGTCTAGGGAAATTTCCCTGTTTTAGGTGTGCCTTTGTGTTTTTCTCTAGTAAGTTTCATAGCAAAAAGGCAAGTGTAGGGGTTGTGGGTTTTAACTATTTTTACTCCCTTGCAGGTATCTTATAAGCTACAGCCACACTTGGCATCTTCCCTTTGTGGTGGGATATAAATTATACAGTTAGGGGCGGCCAAGTAGCACAGCAAGTAAGAACACTGGCTCCAGTGTCAGGATGACCTGGAGATCGAATCTGGGCTCTGACACTTAGCACCCACCCAGAAACACCTGGCTGTGTAACCTTGAGCAAGTTACTTAACCCCAATTGCTTAGGGGTGGCCAGGTGGCTCAATGAGTAAGAGCACAGGCTCCAGTGTCGGGATGACCTGGGGATCAAATCCAGGCTCAGATACTTAGCACCACACCCAGAAATAACTGGCCGTGTAACCTTGAGCAAATTACTTAACCCTCATTGCTTTTAAAAAAAATGAAGAAAGAAAGAAATTGTACAGTTAGAGATAAGCCTATAATGATAAAGCTATTTACATACAATCCAGGCTGAATTTTTGATAAGGAAATTACAATGGACTATATTCCATCACTCTAAAGATCTGATTTAGAGTCCCAGACATAATATAGCAGATAGTGACCCATTGAATGTGGCTCATGTGTCTTTGGTTTTGTTCAATCACTACAAACTCTTAAAATGTTTATGCAAAGAGAAATCTCATGTAATATTAGATAGATAGCTAGTCTCTGAGTCAAGTAGATCTGAGTTCAAATCCTGTCCCTTGCATATACGGCCTAGGCAAATCATTTAAGTTTTCATAAGATATTCTCTAGGTTTGTTGTAGAGAACATGCCAATTTGCATTTGTAAGGAAGTTTCCTATTCCAGGAAAACTGAAAATTCAAAGGTAGTGGGTACATCTCCACAAAATATCATACACACATATGTAACCCAAACTAATAAAGCAAGAAAACAGGGACATTAAAAAAATAAGCCACACATGGACTACTTTGGAGGTCAAAGGCAATAGGGGTAGTGAGGGAAAGCATCTACACCAGAGAGATTTATATGTACATTTTCTTAAACTTTTAAGGAATCTATGCTACACAAATTGTTTCAATAAAAAGGGATGGAAAACACTACCATTTTCCTCTTAGGGGGGTGGCTAGGTGGTGCAGTGAATAGAGCAGCAGTCAGGAAGACTTGAGTTCAAATCTGGCCTCAGACACTTGACATTTAACTAGTCATGTGACCTTGGGAAAGTCACTTAACCCCAATTGCCCTCTTAAAAAAAAGCACATTCCTTTTAGGATACAAGTATGGTCCTAATAACCAACCCAGGCAGACACAAAGCATAGAAAGCAACTACAGAGATTTTTTTAAAAATGAATATGGATATTAAACCTTTTAAATAAAACCCTTGCAAAGAATCTATAGTAATATACTCAGAACATGTTTTGCTATGACCAAATTGGATTCATGCCAAGAATGAAAGGGAAATTAAACATTAGGGAGACAATTTACTTATGTAAAAAGATAAACTCAAATAAAAATCACATTATTTAGTTGATATAGGGGGGGAAAGCCAGTGTTTGACAAAATGCATCACTCACTTAGATTAAAACCTGCTCAGTCATGCAAGTTTAATTCTTCAATAAAATGAAATGTATACAGATATAACTATGAGCTAGCATTATTCACAATGAAGAAACACTAGAAGCATTTCCATTATAAAGAAGAATAAAACAAGGATGCCTCCTCTCCCTATTATTTATTCTGCTTCTAAAAGCAAAAATAAAGCTATAAACATGGGCAAAGAAGTGACACCATAATCATTATTTTCAGATGATATGATGAGTTCTTGGAAAGAACCAGAGAATCAAAGAAGAATATAATGGAGATGATTAATGACTTTAGTAAAGTAGCTGGATTAAAAATAAATCCACAAAATATCATCAGCAGTTCTATTAAATGCAAATAAAAATTAGTGGAAAAAATATGAGAGAAATTCCATTCAAAATAAACCCTAAACATGGATATACATATTCACATGTCTGCATAAAGATATACATATATGTATATATATATATGTGTGTGTGTGTGTGTATGTATATAAAAATAACCAGAGCATGTGTAAAACTATACTTGCTGACTCTAGTCATGTGTCCTTGGTCACCCAGGAGGGCAATTTCGAGATGATGAACTCTCCAATGTGTTTCTGCTGCTCATGTGTGATTAAACACTCTTAATGCCCTTGGAATGACAAAGCATCCTTTTGTTGGCCACTGAGCAGGAAGCCAGTGTATCTTCCAGCATCTTAAAAGATGGGCTTCAGCAAGGCAGCGTGGCACAGTGGGAAGTCTTGGCCTTGAAATCAGGAGACCTGGGTTCAATTCTTGATTCTATCTGCCACCAACTAATCGAGACCAACTGTGCTATGTGTTTTGTTTACATTGTAGTAAATGTGACTATTTGGAGTTGAAAATAAATCTTTATTTTGTCCTCAGGCAGACTGGTTCATGTGGTATTGTGGAAACAGCACTAGATTTGGATTTATAAGACCAAGAATAACCCTGCTACTTCCTAGCTTAATAGCTGTGGGAAAGTTCTTTTGCCTGTTTGAGTCTCAGTTTCCTCATCAGTAAAATTAGGAGGCTGGTCTAGAAAATGTGTAAGTTCCTTGCCATCTTTAAATCCTGTATGAATGTCTTGAGGTATGTTTAGCCATAGCAAACATGAGATGAACGGTGGCTGTATTATAGGTCTTTGTTGTTGTCTCATAAAGTGATACCAAGAACATTGATAAAATGGCAATAGCAAAAATGTTCAATAAAACGATGCTCAATAAAAGGTGAGATATAAGAAATACATCTCAAACACAATTAGAGAAGCAAAACAATTGGGTTGATGCAGCAGGAAAGTAAAGCTTCTTCAATAGTGCTAGGGAGGACTCTGTCTCTTTTGTGGAGTGTATGCTCCTGTAAGAAGCATCTGAAAGGAGAAAGAGCCTCTGGGATCCTCTTCCTAAGCTGCTTCTCTGCTGGTAAGGTTGACTATGGACAGGTCTTTATGGCAGAGCATTGGAATAATAATAGTATAATGGAAGGAGCATTGGACTTGGAATCAGGAGACCTGGGTACAGATCCCACATTTGCCACTTATGAGGCATGTAACTTTGAACCAGTTGTTTTACTATGAATGAGCATTTCTTTCAATCATTTGAAAACAGTATATTTAGAAGGGGGTTCATAGACTTTGCCAGATAAGGGCTCCATGACTCAAAAACATTAAGAATGCCTGTATTAGAGTGATCTCCCACTTCTGGTAACTGCAAGGAAATCAGATGGAACTTACCCAGAAACTGAGTGAAAAGCGGCAGGAGCTGAGGGATATTGTCACAAGATTCTAAGACAAGTCATAAACAGAGTAAATATCCCCATTTTAGAGTAAGATACAATTTCTCACTAGACAAGTCTTTTGTTCAATTGAGACTATTAATGGTAATTCCTCTCCTCTATTTCACCAATTCCTATTCAATATTCAAAGCCCTAGTTAAAATTCTTCTGTACAAAGCATTCCCTCATTATTCCTGGCTGTTTGGGGCTACTTTGTTTTTGAGAGGTGACAACCAATATCACATGATTCCAATAGAAAGGAAAGATCAGCAGTGTGGCACACCTGACTCATAGTCTATGTAGGTCTATAACATACATAGATTCCACCAAATAAGACCTCTTTAGGGGTGAGAGGAGCTGCATATATTTGGAAAAGGTTTGAATGAAAATTTAAAGGACATCCTAATAGTCATAACAGATATGAATATTTAGGTAAATTATCATCTAGAAGGTAGAAATAAGGATTAACATAAGAACACTTCATGTTGGGGAGGCAGGAGGACCCTTAGTCCGGGTCATTTGTAATTACCTAGAGATTGTAGTGCCTAACAGAATAACTGGGTTTGACATGCCCTGTGCTTCCACTGTGTCTTCCTAACCAGGTAATCTAGCAGTGGCAACAGATGAGGATTTGGGACCCTTAGGGAAACAAAAGCATTCTGAGACAAGAAAAGAAACTAGCTGGAGATCTTGTTTTTCCACAGTATGTCCATTCTAGGAAATCTTTGTCCACCAGAAGTCCTTTTGGTGAAAACCCTTTCGTCAACCAAAACTTTGTATAGGTAGAAACCAACTATAGGCAAAGATGCATCAGAGATAGCAAAAAAAAAAAAAACCCACACTTTGGGGGATTGGAGGAGGAAACTCTCCCACTCATACTCCAGGCATTGTTTGCCTCAGGAGTGTGAAAATGAATTAGCATTGAAACGATTCAGTTCTGGGACCATGAAGGATAATATCGCCCATAGCATAGCAGTGAATTGCGCCAATGTAAACTACAGAAAAAGGTTGACAAACATAATTTTTGCTTTGAGGATGAGTCTTTATTTATTTATAAGGGTAAAGAGAAGGCAGAGATGACAAGGCTTGAATTTAAGTTCCTGTATATTGGGTGACTTCTAGAAGAGATATTACAGGAACCTACTAGAACTACAATTTGGACAACTGAGCATTTTCCAAAGGCAATGAAATTTAGTGGGTGCTGACAAAACATTTCTATATCAAGATGAAACGGCTAAGCTTAGTATCTAATTAAAATGGAATGTTTCCTCTCCTCTTCATAACTAATGTCAGATAATCCATTCTGACAGTTGTACTTCAAGTGAGATCCCCTTTGGACTTGATCCTTCTTGGCTCCTCCCCTGCTGTTACCCTCTTAATGACCTGTCTCATATCCAAATATGCATTTCTCCCCCACGTGACTGTGACCCTCAAAATCCAAGGACTCTCTTCCCAGATAACTCCAAGGAGTCTTTTTACTGTCCATTCAACTGCTTGACATAGGCATTAGAATTGCTAGTTATGTCTCTGGGAACCAGCCTCCTGGTTGAATACTAAAGGTCCAAACCTTGAAGAAAGGAAGTATCTTGGGAATAAGCAATTCTTCCTAGATTTCTCACCCCACTTCAGTCTTACAGTCATGGTTGAGTATAGAAATCACTGTGGAGATGATGCCCATCTTCCTCACCAATGTTGAGCAACTGCCACCAATAGACAGATAAGTTCAAGAAGTCTAAAAGCAGCAGCATCCCTCATACCACTAGTCCTGCATTGAGCAGGGAATCAATCTCTGTGGAAATATAGCTTGGCAACTGTTCCTACAGGAACTATAAGCACAGCTATTGAAGTTCAAGAAAAAACAAATATTCTCATCACCAAAGTCCTTGGTCCTATAAAATTATTTAGCATCAGAACTGGTTATGGTGTGATCAGTGGAAACGACATTAAAGAAGATTCATTACTTCTGCTTTGTTAATAAACCCTAAAGATCATGGGAACTTTCAAATTGACAGCTAAAAATTCCTTTCTGTGTTATTTCCACTTAAGAGCATATAAATTCCGTCATGGGGAGGGGGGATCTTGTTTTTCTATTTGTATACTCACTTAATATAATACTTTGCAGACAGTAAGAGCAGAATAATTTTTTCATTATTAATCTAAGCCTTGTCATATATTGAGTAATATAAGGGTACTGAGCAATATAGGCAATTATAAGCAATTTGACAAGCACACTGCACATGAACAGGGGAAGAATGCCTATACCTTTGCGTGCAGGAGCCACTGGCCCCTTGCTACATGTAGGGAAGCCAGACCCCACTCAGGGAAAGAGAGTGTAGGATGAGGGGTACACTGCAACTACAATCAGAGAGGCAGGACAGTTGAACTGTGGGAGCAGGAAGGCAGCAACTGCTATAAATCACCTTAACGGTGGCATCAGGCAGCCTATAAAAGCGAGGAGAGCACAGGCTTTTATATTGTAGCTTGTCGTGTGTAGTGTCTGTATTTGTAACTCCTCATTTTATGTGTCTCCCTGGGGTTGGACATACACTGGGCTATGTGACAAGGTGCCTGAGATTTTAGGCACAGAGTATATACCAAAGGGTCCCATGATGATGATTCTGTGTTGCAAATCCAGGGACAAATGTGTATTAGGCAATATATCTTGAGCCCTTCCCTGTTCTCTTGGGCCTCCAAGGTCATTTGACCCTGGCTCCTAGTGTTTTTGTTCCAGGACAGAGATACCCACAATCTTATGATCTGATCAGTCTAAGTCCTGAACTAAAACTCCCATCACTACCACAACCCCTGCCTAACCAGTTATAAATGTTCATATGTCCCAACTGGGTACATTGGTCAGGTTGTAATTGGGTATAGCATTCAGACAATAGACACAGTCACTTCTACACACATGTACACACACACACACACACACATACAGAAAAGGTTCTTGTCTTTTATTCTCTGAAAAATTTTCCAAATAAGAATGAACTGAATAAGTGAGATATATTATCAAAAGGCAGCCTAGGAAGAAAATTCAAATCTGGGAAATTATCACATAATAAATACTACCAATTTCATGAATAAGAAAAAAATAGCTATTTTTAAGTGGCCAATTGTAAATCTGGACTGACACCAGGTCCTTTACAATCAAGTTTCAAATTTCTCTAATTACATGACATGATTAGGGTCCAACTGATGAATTAATACTTAGTACAACTGATACCAAAGAAAATTCATTGGCACAGAATGATACAGTCTCAAGCCTATTCCAGCTCATCCTTTACTTAGTCATTCCTAAAATACAGGTCTGACCATGTCTCTCCCTCCCTCTAATTACCCCACAATCAATTCCAGTAGCTTCCTATCACCTTTGAGCTCAAGCATAAAATTTTCTGTTTGGGATTCAAATCCCTCTGTACCCTCACCTCTCCCCACCTTACCTGTCTTCTTATTCCTTATCCCAATTTACCCCCACTGGATTCCAATTATTTCCTGGAACAAGACATTCCATCTCTTCACTCCAGTCACTTCTAATGGTTGTCCCTCATTCCTGGATGCTCTCTGTTCTTATCTCTGCCTCCTGGCTTCCACATTCTATCCCATCCTGCTAAATTCTAGAGTCTCTCCTCATAGATTATTTCCAATTTATCATATGTATATATATATATATATATATATATACATATATGTGTGTGTGTATCTTCTTTGTATACAGTTCTTTTCATGTTGTCTTCTTTAATAGACAATGAGTTCTCCAAGGGAAGGAATTAAGACAATCAATACCTTTCTTTGAATCTCTAGTATTTAAGTATCTAGCACATAGTAGGTGCTGGATAAATGTTTACTGACTGACTGACTAGAAAGGAGCCATTCTAGGAATCATCAGCAACATTTAGGATCAGGAATCTCTAGTTAAAAAGGTGCATTCCTCTTTAGCTCTTTCCCTTCATGCTACCTTCCAACAAATCTTCTCCATCTGAACAATTCCTTTCATTTCAAGCACTATAACTGCCCTGACTGCTCATTTATCTTTTTTGCAGGCTTTAAATATTTTAGTAGCTTTTGCCCTATGAATCTGATATAAGAAATTGTTGGACTTCACCAATCTCATTAAAGCTAGAACTGGTCTGTGAAAACTTGGAAAAATTCACGTAAAGAGTTTGCTTTCCAAGGTTCTCCACCCACAGAAGCAGAGGGAACATTTAATTCAAGTAACGGGACTTTTCCAAAGAAGAGGGGAAAAAATTAAACACTGCCAAGGGTCAATAATGGTTTAATTCAATTGACTTCTTTAAATGTGTGACTTAAATTCCTTTATTTCATATTTATTCTTACAGTTGTTTCATCTTCCAAAGGGTATGTCACATTCAAGTCCTTTAATACAGAGATTACAATTTGTTGAAGTTTTTTTTTTAGTTATGCTGTTTCTTTCTTTCTTTTATGTTTACATATTGCCTTTCCTGAAATATGCTGTTTTTGTCGCTTAGCATGGCAATGCTCCTAAGTGCAACACAACATATTCCTTTCTATACCCACAATAAGAAATGGAAAGTAAGGAGATAATTTTTCCATCTTTCCCAGGTCTATATTTAAATGGAAGAACTAGCCGTTCAAAAACCAATAACCACTTGCTAAACTTTTAGCTTAAAGTCTCTCAAATCCATTTAGAGGCTAATACCAAAATAGATTTTCTTCAGACAGTGGGGCTTGTTCTTGCTCTGATAAGAACAGTTGAATAGAAATGCTTTTTCTGCCTCTTCCTCTTCTGCTTAAGGGAGGAAAGTGAGCATACCAATTGCACTGTCTTCTTTTGCAGACAACAGGAACCCTTTCATCAAAGTTCATATCCGAAGAGATCATTACACCTCTAATCAAAACACAGCTAAACATCAAGTCAACTCAGTTATGATGGTGGTGGGGCATCTTATAAGTCTTTCAGGTCAGTTACATGTTAGGTCAAGGACAAAGCCTAGAAAAAAAGTTACAACTATGTGACCACTTGGAAACAAGTCTCTAATGTTCGATTTGCTTCCTAAAGGAGACACAGTTAAAGAGCTAATTGGTAGTAAGTTCTTTGTAAATATTTTAAACCAGAAAATCATCTCAACTATCCCTGACTCTCCATCTGTAACTGCAACAGAGATTACAATGTATAAAAGCCCAGCCTTATGGGGCAACACTGATTTATATGCAGTTGCAGCTTGCCTGAACTGCCTAACCATTCTTATAAATTTTAAATCTGAGTTTGGATACCAAACAAAACAAACAGAGCAATCCTTGATCTTTTTAGGATTTGTCTGATTTCATTCCAGATCGTCAAAGTGTCTGCCTGCTTTCCTCAATATCCTTAATCCTTTCAAGAATATGGAAAATGAAAAGAACCGATTATTTTCAAAAAATGAAATTTTTTTTCCACCATGAGAATAAAGTTCAGAACTGGTTTTACATGAGCTGCCAGTCACAGACTGATCATCTGTTTTTACTTGCATAAGATTTAGCTCTCTGCTCAAACTGAAATCTGTTGTTTAAGAGCTTAAGCTGAGTACATCAAGCCTACTTGTCCTTGTTAGTAACTTGCTTTAAATGTATGTTTCAGTGACTTGCCATTATAAGCATTCTTAAAGTCATACTAATATTCACATCAAACTGTGGATGACCTTTTTCAGATGCCACATGTTTTAGTGTTTTGCGGTTAGGTTTTGTGTGTGTGTGTGTGTGTGTGTGTGTGTTTTAAACAATCACTTAACATATTTGCAGAAGGGATTTCTTTTTTTAATTGAACAAATATCCTGGTAAGGAGCTCACACAGTGGATACAGTGTAGGGCATAGAGTCAGGAAGACTTGAGGTTAAGTTCAGCCTCAGATACTTCCTAGCTGTGTGGCCCTTTGCAAATCACTCTGCCTCCGTTTCCTCATTTGTAAAATGATCTGGCGAAGGAATGGCAAAGCATTCCAGTATCTTTGCAAAGAAAACACCAAATGAGGTCACAGAAGTCAGACATGCCTAAAATGACTGAACAACAACAAAGAACGAGTACCTAGGAATTTAGGGAGGCGAATTGAGGAAGCAGCATAGAATAATAGAAAAGAGCTTGACTTGGAAACAGGAAAATCTGGTTCAAATGTGACTTCTGATACCTACTAATTATCTGACCTATACAAGTTTTCTAAAGCTGTCTCTTCATCTATAAAACAAGAATGGATAATAAATAGCACCTGATTCACTACATTGGTGGAAGATTCACACAAGATAATGTATGTTACATGTTTTGCAAACCTTGAAGAACTCTCTAAATATCAGCATTTGCTATGATAACTGTTATTTCCCTGAAGACCAATAGATCCATCCACATAATACTGGAGTGGAAGCTCAACAACAATATTTCAGCAGTCATAGTCTTGTCCAAATGGATACCTAGAGGCAGGGTGGTATAGTTGTTGGAGTGCAGGATGCTGGAATTGGGAAAACTTAGGTAACTAACTAGCTTTATGCATGGAGGACTAGCAGCTCTGGTGTGAGGGCTGAACAATCCCTTTTCAGACTGCTCATCCATCTTGGCTGTCCACCTGTGGCTTCAAGAAGTTGTAGCATGTATAACAGTCACATTCAGAAAAATTATATTGCAAGATGGGATAAAACAGGTTGGGAGTAACCAATAGGCTTCGAACTCATTGGGGAGTTAAGGGGATAACTATCCCAAGCCTGATCAGATATCTATTTTGCTTTCTTGGTCTTCTTTTTCTTTGAGATTTTTTTGTTTCTGCCTCCTGTATGATATTGAGAACCTATGTTCATAGTTCTTCTGGCATTCTATTTACTAGATCTAATTCTTTAAATCTCTACATCACTTCTACTTCATATTCATAAGGGATTTTATTTGGATCATACCTTTATGGTCTTATGATTCTTCCTACTTTTGATATGTCTCAATTGGCAATAAGAAGCTTGTTATGTGAGTCACAGTCTTCTGGTCTTGTTTTAGCTCGCTATAGAGTTCCTTCACCTTTGGTGGCAAAGTATATAATCAGTCTTATTCTATATTGACCATCTGGTGATGTTCATGTATAGAATCACCTCTTGTGTTGTTGACAAAAGAACATTTGCTACGACCACAGAGTCATCTTGATTAAACTCTATTAGTCTCCGCCCTGCTTCATTTGGTACTCTAAGGCCAAACTTGACTGTTATTTCAGTTATCATTTGATTTCCTACTTTAGCATTCCAATCCCCTGCGATGAATGTGACATTTTATTTGGTGTTATTTTTAGAAGATGTTGTAGATCTTCACAGAACTGATCAGTTTCGGCCTCTTGGGCATCAGTGGTTGGAGTATAGATTTGTATTACTGTGATGTTGAACAGTTTGCCTTGGATTTGAACAGATATCATTCTGTCATTTTTGAGATTATACCACAGCACAGCTTTTCTTACTTTTTAATTAACTATAGGGACTACTCTATTTCTTCTAAGGGATTCTTGTTCACAGTGTGTATATAGTAATCACCTGAATTAAATTTGCTCATTCCCATCCTATTTAAATTCACTGACACTCAAGATGTCAATGATTAATCTTTCCTTCTCCTGTTTGACCATATCTAGCTTGTTATGGTTCAGTCATTTTTCAGTCATGTCTTACTCTTTTTAACCCCATTTTAGATTTTCTTGGCAAGAATATTAAAGTGGTTTGTCCTTTCCTTCTCCAACTCAATTTACAGATAAAGAACTGAGGCAAATAGGGTTAAGAAACTTGCCCAGGATCACATACCAGAGGCTGGATTTGAACTCAGGTCCTCTTGGCTCCAGGGCCAGCACTCTATTCAATGAACCACCTAACTGTCCTCGTATCCAGCTTGGTTCCTATGCAATACTGATCTTTACCACATCAGACTTTCCTTTTATTACCAGATGCATGCATAGCTGAACTTCCTTTCAACTTTGACCCAACCACTTCATTGGTACTAGAACTCTTTTTAATTGTCCTCTGCTCTATATTAGATACCTTTTGACCTGAGGGACTCATATTTGATATAATCTTTTTTATCATTTTTATACTGTCCAAGGAGTTTTCTTGGCAAAGATACTGAAATGGCTTGCCATTTTCTTCTCCAGTGGATCACCTTTTGTCAGAACTTTCCACTTTTACCTGTCCATCTTGAGCAATCCTGCTTTGCATTGCTCAATTTCTTTGAACTATGAAAGCCAAAGAAAGAAGAAAGTGAAATGGTTGTCTGATAAAGCCATACAAATAACTGAGGAAGGAAGTAAGACAAAAAATGAAAGGAAAAGGGGAAAGTTAGATGCAAATGAATGCCAGAATTCCAGAAAATTTTGAGGAAAGATAAGAATATTTTCTTAAATGAGTAATGCAAAGAAATAGTAGAAAACAATAAAATAGAAAAGACAAGAGATCTCTTCAAGAAAATTAGAGATACTGTTCTTCTGGTGGCAAATATTGGAAATTAATGAGATGCCCATCAATTGGAGAATGCCTGTACAAGTTTTGATATGTGAATGTAATGGAATACTATTGTTCTATAAGAAATGATAAGCAGGTAGATTTCAGAACAATCTGGAAAGACTTACATGAACTGATGCTGAGTGAAGTAAGCAGAACCAGGAGAACATTGTACACAGTAACATCACCATTATGTGATGACCAGCTTTGATAGACTTAGCTCTTCTCAGCAACGCAATGATCTAAAAGAAGTCCAAGGAACTCATGATGGAAAATACTGTTCAAGTCCAGAGAAAGAATGGTGGAATCTGAATGAAGATCAAAGTTACTATTTTCTCTTTTTCATGCTTTTTTCCCCTTTGTTATGATTCATCTTTCATTATGTGACTAATGTGGAAATCTGTTTAATATGATTGCACATATATAGCTTGTATCAGATTGCATGTCATCTTTAAGAGGAGGAAGGGGAGAGGGAGAGAAAAAAATTTGAACTCAAAATCTTGTAAAAGTTAACGTTGAAAATTATCTTTGTATGCAATTAGGAAAAATAAAATATTAAGTGGGGGAAAAAGAAAATTAGACATATCAAGGTAATGTTTCTTATAAAAATGGACATGATAACAAAAAAAGATGGTAGCAAATTAGTAGGAGCAGAAGAGATTAGGAAGAGGTGGCAAGAATACACAAAGGAACTATATAAGAAAGATCTTAACATCACCAATAACCATGAGCTAGAGCCAGACATCCTGGAGAATAAAGTCAAGTGGGCCTTAGAGAACATTGCTAACAATAAGGCTAGTGGAAGTGATGGGGTTCCAATTGATCTATTAAAAACCTGAAAAGACAATGCTGTTAAAGTGCCACACTCGATATACCAGCAAATTTGGAAAACTCTGGGAGCAGCTAGGTGGTGCAGTGAATATAGCACCAGCCCTGGAGTCAGGAGGACCTGAGTTCAAATTCAGCTTCAGACACTTAACACTTACTAGCCATCTGACCTTGGGCAAGTCACTTAACCCCAATTGCCCTGCCTTACACCACCCCCGCCAAAAAGAAAAAAAAAATTGGAAAACTTAGTATTGGGTACTGTATTGAAAAAGAGCATTTTGCATCCCAACCTTAAAAAGTACAATGTCAAGGAATGTTCAGATTACTGTATAATTACATTCATTTCACATTCTAGCAAGGTTATGCTTAAGACTCTGCAAGGTGGACTTCATCAAGAATCAAGAATTACCAGAAGACCAGGTTGCTTTTTGAAGAGGCAGATAAACTAGAAACTTATTTACCAACATTCACTGGATTATGGAGAAATCAAGGATGTTCCCGGAAAATATTTACTTCTGCTTCACTGATTACACTAAAGTCTTTTCTTGTTTGAATCACAACAAAATGTGACAAGTCCTCAAAGTACTTGGGAGTACCAAGTCATCTTATTTGTCTCTTAACGAACCTGCATGTTGGTCAAGAAGCAACACTTGAAATCAAACATGGAAAAAACTTTTTGGTGTAAGACTGTGAAAAGAGTACAAGATTGTATATGGTCAACTTACTTTTTAATTTATATGCAAAATACCTCATGCAAAATGCCAGACTGGGTGAATCAAAAGCCAGAATTAAGGTTACCAGGAAAAATATCAACAATCTCAGATATGCAAATAATACCATTCTGATGGCAGAAATTGAAGAATTAAGAAGCCTCTTGATAAAGGTGAAAGAAGAGAGTACAAAAGGTGATTTGAAGCTTAACGTCAAAAAAAAAAAATGAAGATCTTGGCAATTTGCTCCATCATTTTCTGGCAAATAGAGAATATGTGGAAGCATTGTCAGATTTTATATTATTGGACTCAAAGATCACTGCAAACTGCCCCTGAAACAATGAAATGGAAAGATACATACTCCTTGAAAGGAAAGTTATGGCCAATCTGGACAGCATTCTAAAAAGCAGAGACGTCATTTTGTCCTTGCCGAAAAAGGTCCATAGATTCAAAGCTATGTTGTTGTTGTTGTTATTGTTTTCCAGAAGATTCAATATATGCCTGTGAGTGTTGGACTTTAAGGAAATCTGAGTACCAAAAGAATCAATGCTTTTTGATGCTGAGGATGACTATTGAGAGTCCTTTGGACAACAAGGAGATCAAATAAATCAACACTTGAGGGGATTAATTCAAACTATTCACTGGAAGGTCAAAAGCTGAAGCTAAAGCTTGGGCCACATAATGAGAAGATGAGACTCATTGGGAAAGACTCTGATGTTAGGAAAGACTGAAGACAGAAGGAAAATGAGATGGCAGAGGATAAGAAGGATAGTTCGTGTCATGGAAACAATGAACATGAACTTGGACAGACTTTCTGAGATTGTAGAGGATAGATGGCCTGGCGTGCTATGTTCCGTGGGGTCAGGAGGAGTCAGACATGGCTGAATGATTCAACAATAACAAAAACTCCCCTAAGCAGAATGGGCACATGAGAACAATGTGTTCCAATGGCCATGTAAGAAGCTGAAGAAGCTACTGGCATGCTTAGAGTTTGGTTGGACACCGAAAAGCCAAGGTTCTCCAGTGTATCCCAAGTTATCATTGGACATCTTGACTACGTTGCCACTGAACTTTGATGACTCTGGAATAGAGTGAGGCTAATAACATTGGACAACTCTGCCTCACTTACATCCAATTCAGGGACAAGTCAGGAAATTAGCCTGTCATATCATTGGTCCTCTTTGAAAATGAAGGATAAATAATAACTTGTGACACTGAGCAAACCACCTAATCTCTATGATCATGCATTTCCTCCTGTAAAAATGGGGTTATTTCACCTATTTCACAGTGCTACTATAAAGCTCAAATGAGATATTTTAGGTAAAGTGTTTTAACAACCTCAAAATGCTTGATCAATGTCAACCCTTAACAGGTTACTCACACTTCCTTGTCCTAGAAGGTTCTTGTTCTGGTCTCTCAGAATCCACTCCATGTATCCAAGGCCTTCCTGTGGTTCTTGTAGTATTTTATTGAATACCACTGTAACATTTGGTTGTTCATGTATTAGCCCAAATTCTTATGACACAGCCATCCCACCTCCTATTCCATTCATGAAGGTGCTTGATGAAGTCTTCTCTTCCATTTCTCACATACAAGCTAACATTGATAATATGTTGTAGCTTAGTTATCTCTGCCTCCTCATCATCTTCCCATTACCTCTGTGAATCCAAACTTTGATTCTCCTACAATCACTGTATTCCACGATTCACAACCACAAAGCATTACTAGGGAAATACTGGTAAGTTCTAAAGATGAGACTTCAGAGCAAAGAGAAGCTTGGTATAACTTAAGATAATGTGCATGTAGCATCTTTAGTCAATGATTCACTGACCATATATATCAATCAAGGCATAAACTAGGAAGAGATTTGTGCTTTAGTGAGTCTTACAGGAAACTCAAAAATGACAGAAAATTGGAATTATTTTTTTCTTGACAGATAACAGAAGAATAATTTTGTTTTGTTTTCCCCAGGTGAAATAACACTCCTGCAGGACTCCCTGTACCCTTTCCTTGACACCTACAGTACCAGTTCATATAAATCATAAATATAAATAAAACTTTGGAATGTCAATAGCACTTCAGATTTCATTGAGTTATTTTTTACAATCTTACCTCGCACTCTCTGTCAAGCCTACCAAGATAAACAGATGATTGAGAACATTTTCCCCATAAAATGGGGATGGGTAAAGGAGTGGAATATCAGTAAACAAGTCATTATTCAGGACAAAAAATTACTTGGATGTACTGCACCTGGTAAAAGAGAAGACAACACTTATTGGAATGCTTAGATCTCCTTAAACTCTCTTTAGAGAAAGCTGACGTTTAAATAATGCTTTAAGTTCTACAAAGGGATTCACATACATGATCTAATTTGATCCTCACAAGAACCATGTGAGATAGTTAATATTTTTGTATCCATCCTATAAATTAGGAAACCACAGTCAAGAAAGGTTAAGTGAGTTGTCCGGGGTCACACATCTGAGTCAGGATTTGAACTCGTCTTCCTGACTCCACACCCAGCATGTATTATAGCGTCTTTACCACTGAACTGCAATGTCTTATGGAGTGTAGGAGGATTCATCATTCTTTTTTCAGAATTACACAGAAGGCTGTCCTTGAACAAAAATGTGTAGCTTCATTTGTCCTTTAGGGTTAATCAATTGGAGGTATCCCATTGCAAACAGAAGAACATTGGACTTTCAAATCAAAGGATATGGAATGGCATTTTGGCTCTACCAATTCTGAGTCCTCAGGTGATAATGCTGCTGCTGCTAACAAAAATAGCTGATATTTATATAGCTATTACTATGTGTTAGGTAATACGCTAAGCACTTTACAGTTATCATTTCATTTGATCCTCACAAGAACTCTGGGAGTTGTTTTCTATTACTATCCCCATTTTGCATTTGAAGAAGGTAAGACAGTCAGATTTAGTAACTTGCGCAGGGTCATACAGCGAATAAGTGTCTGAGAGAAGATTTGAACTTAAGTCTTCCTGATTCCAGGCCCAGGACTCTGTTCTTTATACTACCACTAGTATACATAGTGTATGTGTGTGTGTGTGTGTGTGTGTGTGTGTGTGTGTGTGTGTATTCATTCACCATTTATCACCTTCTAGACATGGGACCCATAGCTCCAGTTATTATATTTAAAATTGATTTAACTGAGTATAGTCAATGGCAGTATACAACTTTTTTGAGATACAGTTTCTTCATTTTTAAAATGTGGATAATATGTGTAACCTTGAACAAGTTACTTAACCCCAATTACTTTTTTTTTTTAAAATTAATAAAATAAAATGTGGATAATACTTGTAGTACCAACCTTATAGGACTGTTTTGAGGCCCAAATGATATAATGTACCTAAAATACTTTCTAATCTTTAACAGGATTGGACCCCTGATTTCTTGCCATCAGGAAGTTCAAGGTGAGGAAATTCCTTCTTCTAGGGAAGGTCAGAACCTTTCTGCAACTTATAGTTCTCCTGAAGCTCTTAGAGGTAAAGTATTTTGCAAAGGCCAACACAGCCAATACATGTCAGAAGCAGGACTTGAAACCAGATTTTCCTGGTTTCATCATCTATCCTCTATAACATGGTGCCTGTCAACCTTAAAATGCTATGTAAGGGATATGTTATACATTGTTTCAATGATATAAAACCTCAAAAGAGGATTTCATAAACTCATCACTAAGGTATAATGACTGAAAAGACTCAATTTTGTGTTTTAAAGAAGCTAAACAATTTTAAGTAGAAAATAATAATTTCTAGTAAAATTATATCCAGTGTCATTGAGTCTATGGTAAAATAAACTTTCCCAGCATTCGAGCTTAGTTACAAAATTTTGTGCCCAGGCAAGATGCCAAAACAATGCCCAGGAAAGTTATGCAAAATCTCCCTCAATTTGGTTGACAGTAAGAGAAGAAGTAGAAATATCAAGACATCATGAAGCAAATGTGGAGAAAGTTGTTGTGGGCTAGAGAAGAAAAAGGAAGTTTGTTTTTAATAGTCATCCTTGCTACCTGAGTGCTAATTTCAATTGTTTTTCTGCTGCTAAAAGGAAGTAAAAGTCTTTTAGGATCCCCTTTGCATTTTGGCATCCTGTGACAAAGCTCCAATTTCCTCATCCTAGTTTGCATACAGGAAATTTCCTCAATTTTTCCTGGCCCCTTTTTGTGGTGACAAGAAAAAGCATCTAGCAAAAGGGGAAAAAAAGAGGGAGTCCCACCACCAGGTATATGATTAAATTTCTTCTTAAATGCCCAGTGGTCCATATAATAATAAGGTCTAAGCATCAGCAATCCTAGATATTTGGCTAAGTAAGTAAATAGTTTCACTGACTTTATGTAAAATAAAATATAATGAATGCTTGCAAATTTCTGATACAACCAACATTATGTGCAGTATATATTTTCTTAGTCAACCAATTTGCCTCTAAATTCACTATTTATAATTTCCTTAGTCTTAATTAGCCTGCTGTTTCCCCAAGTCAACCCTGCTGCAGGCTGAACATGAAGTGGAAACTAGAAAAAAAAAGTGTTTCTAGTTGCTGAAAGCAAGCTATACATATTCATAGAGAAAACAGAAAATTATTTGCCAAACTGTGGATGGTAAATACAAATTAACACTGAAAATGAAAGTGTAATATTTGCATTTTAAGCTCCCAGATTTCACCGGGATTAATTAGGTGATCACTGGAAAAGAGCTCTCCAGAGGATTTGCTTAACTGGTCAAAGGTTTTACATACATACATTCATACATACACTCACATATATAATCTCCAAAATGTGTGAGTTAATATCACCATTCATCACCTTCTAGACATGGGACCCATAGCTCCAGTTACTATATTTAAAATTGATTTAACTGAAAACATACCTTATATTTCCCTGGTAAGGTCTACTCAGTCTGAAGGAAAGTAAGTGTTCATAATGTCACAGAGACCTGAGACAACTAATCTGTACAATTTTGGTCCAAAGAAATAACTTTTTGAACAACTATTCAGGTAATCCAAGCAATTGCAGACTTGTTTCTTACCTTGGTTCACCTACATCACTTTAGCTATAGGGTCTTGGTCTCAGGAAGCCAGTCCAAAATTTAAAAGATCAGGTCATTAGGAAACTATCCCTTTTTGTTTCTTTCCACTATTAAATATCATTGAAACCATAAGCAGCAGAAAATTATGCATCACACATGTGCGTTTGGCAAGCATAAAGAAGGTTGAACTGGTATTTTTTTTAACTCCCTACTTTTTATTAACTATTTATCTTGGGACTGACCCAATCACCCAACAAGACTTTCTCTTCCCTTTCTGAGTAATATATAAGAAGCCTATCAAATTATTCTCATTTGTCAATGAATTGGCAATCTCTAATGGGGATGTCTACTCTGACAACACAAATCACAACTCATCCATGCCTGGTGATTATACACAACGCTTGCCTATGCCTTCCCATAAATTAGTAACAGGGGATCCACTCAATATGTTGGGGACTCCCTTATGTTAGCTTAATTCTCAATTGATTATCAACTGAAAACTTGTTACCTTTAAACTATTAGAATTGCAGGGTATAACCTGCCCTTCAATCCCACTGACTTCTAGAAAAGCAGATTGCAGCATCAGTCAATTAACTGACCTGAGAAGGTAGTTGTTAACAAGTTGTTTTTAGCAAGTCTGTACAACTTTGAGTCTAAATCTAATCTAACCTACTCTTGTCCCCTTCCCCCTCCCCTAAAAAAGAAAAAAAAAGGAATGATATCCTCAGTGACACCTTATCTGGCACAGAGTTTGGAAAGCAATTTGCCTATATGAAATCAAAGAATATGAGTGGGAAATGAGCTAGTCAATTCCTTTATTTTATGCATAAGAAAACTAGGGTCTTGAGAGATTATGTCTGGCCTATGGGAGCAAGGTCAGGAAGCTGGCAGAGCTTGAAACTGAACCCCTAAGTGAGCCTTCAAATGATGTTGTGGACCCAGCTATAAAAACATGAGTAAGATGAGAGAAGAAATTTTAACCTAACTAGGCAAGAAGTAAAAAGTAGGATACAGGGCATGTTCTATGATTCCATCTGTCTTCCAGAGAAGTATCTAGATGCAGAACTCATTCCCTCACTCAATTTGGACTTTTCAAAGCTCCATGAATTCTTGCCCCAGTAGGGCTCAGGTAAGATGGGGATTTACAATCTAATTCTAGTGTATTTTCAGGAATGGTTCTATATCTGTGTCTTTAAGGCTATTATTATCTCCTCAGAATTATCGCCTCAATTTATAGAAACCAGTTTGGATGGATTTGTCTCAAGCTGAGCTAGAAATTCACCACCCTCAAATCCATGCTTGGTGGTCCTCAAACTTTCCCCACTTCTCTCTCTCTCTCTTTCTCTCTCTCTCTCTCTCTCTCTCTCTCTCTCTCTCTCTCTC
>NW_027185698.1:22091031-22138841 GCF_028583685.1 Petaurus breviceps papuanus | reverse complement strand
CACACACACACACACACACACACTCACACACAGTTTCTATTTATTGAATGTGATTTAGTTTAACATAGAATCCCATCAGTCACTTATTTAAAAGAATCCAAGATTTAATGGTTGGGGAGGGAGTCAGTTGTCTCCTTAAGTGCCTTCTGGGAGTATGGTTCATAATTGTGCATCGTATCAAACAACTTATTTGAAAAGTCCTAATTTTAGAAGGCTAACTCGGAGATTGTTCAAGAACATTTGATCTTGGTGGCAAGCAAGGGAAAACAGGGAAAAGATATGTGTATGTATGTATGTATGTATGCATGCCTGTATACACATACATATATGTAAAAATATATTTAATGTAATATAATATGTACATATGAATATATAATACATATAATTTTTGTTAAATCACCAACTTGTGACCCTTGACTCCTTCTTTCCTAACACTAATAGGTTAGTCAACAAGCATTTTTATTAAGTATTACTATATGCCAGATATTGCACTAAGAATTGGAAATACAAATGAAAGGAAATCATTTTTTGTGAGTCATTCTCATGGAAAGCCTCATGATAAAGGATAAATGTTCTGTGGCCCATGCAAACTAATGGATTAATACTTTACAAATTTGAAATGCAATTATAGCAAGCTCAACCTTATATCATTCATCTTTTGCCATACTTTTTAAAAATGTTTATTTGTTTAATTTCTATAAAAAGGTGATAATCATAGGTCATTTCTAGAAAGCATATTAAGGGATACTGTTTGGAAAGTAAAAAATTAGCATCGCAAAATATTGACTGTCATAGTTGACTTTAAATTGCAGGTGCCAATCAAGTCTTCATAGCAATTTTTTCCAGAGTTCAGGAGCCAGAATGGGGAAAGGTTTAATCATAGCACATCATTACCCTTCTGTTTTTGAAAAAACAGATCAGTAAAACCAGAGACTGTACAATGGAGTATGTAATTTAAGTAATTATTAAGTACAAGGTTCTAAAAGGAATATATGTAGGTTGCTCTGTTACAAATAGCCCTTATTTAAATATGGGCTATCAGTAACTGTTCTCCTTTCTCTTGAAAGAGGAGCAAATTTTTTTTAAGAATGTACTTTTTTCCTCCTTAATCTTTATTTCTTTCCATTCCAATGTCTCTCCTTCTTTCACATTCTCATTATGTTCAAGGTCAAGTCAGATCAGATTTGATACCAATATAATCTCCTAACTGGAGCAAATCTCACAGATCATCTTGTCCAGCTCTCTCATTTTACAGATGAATAAACATTGGCTGAAAGGAATAAAATGACTTTTGCCATGCTATAGAACAAGAGAGTCAACACAGTCAATTATTAGATTAACAGATTTTTGTAGGCAGAAGAGATGTTAGTGTAGCTAGGTGGTACAGTGAATAGAGCACAAGCCCTGGAGTCAAGAGGACCTGAGTTCAAATCCAGTTCCAGACACTTGACACATTTACTAGCTCTGTGACCTTGGGCAAGTCACTTAACCCCGATTGCCCTGCCTTCCCCCCTCCAAAAAAAAGAAGGGACCTTAAAATTAGTTCAGAACATATAATGTACTTGTTTACCATATCAGGAAACTAGAGCTATGGAAAGTGAAATGACTTGTCCAAGGCAACAAGCAGGTCTGCTGATGTTAAGGCCAGGGAAGAGCCCTTTCCCTTGCTTCCCTTAGGAATTCATACCCTCCCACAAGTTAAACTGCTCACAAACTGCTTTTGGGTTGCTGTGTCCCAACCACAAAGACTGTTATCCTAGAGGCCAAGCAATTTCAGATTTTGAGGGGACCGCAGAAATTTTCAAGTCTATCCCATATGTTCATAAGAATCCCCTCTGTACCATATGCTGTGAGCAAGTCCATGAGCATATATTTGAAGATCTCCAATGAAAAGAAACCCACTACTTCCAAAGGTAGTGTTTTCTACTTTGGGAAACCCCTGCTAGATATTTGCCCTCTAGAAGCCTACCCCACCACTACCATTTTCCAACATTTATCAAGGATCACAAATCACCACTTAGTAATTACATATACCTGTCCTTTCAGTAACTTAGTTGTAATTCCTTCAGGTCTGGTATGTTGAATTCCTTGAGAGCACCTAGACACTATCTTATAATTCCTTACTTGTCCTTGGTTTCCACTACTTGTTAACCATTTACCTTCTATCCATTGTCATACAAAAATTATTCTCCTTGGAAAAGAAAACAGAAGCAGAATAAGCATAGAGTAGTGTTGCCTTTTTATTGTCACTTATTATCATAATTCTGTGGATAATGTGCAGGGTCCAGTCCTCTTTCCTTGATCTTCCTTTCCCATCAACAGAACTCAAAAAAAATTTTTTTTGAAGAATATTAGCTTTTAGCCTTAATTCATTCATTAGAGCCATTGACTCTTTTCTTTATTCTTACTTGTCTTAAAAAATGATTGTTTTGTTTCCAATGCTGATACATTAGTCTTCTGAAGTATTTTCCTTTTTTTCTTTTTTATGAACATTTCCTACTCCTCCCAAAATTTTATTTTTTTTGGAATGAAAAATGGGAACTCTCCATCCTTCTGGGACTGACTTCTTCAGAGTCAATCATTTTATCCCATCTGTTTTTTTAATCTCTTTCAATATGCTATTTGAAATATCTAGACTATTCACAAGCAAAGCATTACTATTACTTTTTGTAAATGAGGAGAGCAACACAAATCATACCCAGGGCCAGTCAAACAAATGGCAACTTTAATGGTTAGGAATAGGTTGAAACCAACCTGAGGAAAGAGATAAAGGTTCTAGTGTGCTCTGAGACCACTTCCCTGGGAAAGTTGCTTCCTCTTAGCCAGAGGAATAGAGTAATATTTGAACCAACTAGTCAATTAGCAATTATTTATGAACAAGATATATTTAATAAGTCCTTTGTGATTGAATTGTTCCATAAAACTCCAAGCAAATATATTTTGCCTCTTCTCAGTTGGTGCACTCCATTCTTGGCCAAGAGCCTATTGTTCTTACTTCAGCAGTGATTTAGAGATATAGATCTCATTCTCAGACACTGTATTCAGCTGTTTACTTCCCAATTATTTGTGCATTTAACAGCAGTGATTAAAATACTTCATAACCTTCAGTAATACTTCTTAGGGTCTTTTAGAATATTATATCTCCCTCATGGATCTCCAAAAGTAGGAAGTGATCTTCAGGTTTAATAAGCTTCAGGAAGTTCTCTGTCATTCCCATAAGATGTGTCATAGGAATATAGCAAAGAGATAAAGAGACAGTAAGCTATATATAAGTAACCTATATTGTTCATGTCACATCAATAATTAGCTGGTTCAGTATCCTTCAACAGATAGTCAATTACTACCAAAACTTTTCAGGAAAGTATTTTAAAAAGTCACTCATGCTAACCTCATGAACAAGATGGAAACATGGATAAATAGATAAATAGAAATTCACTTGGAAATGATCTAAGGGTTTTAGGAAACTCAAAACTCAATATGAACTAACAATAGAATATAACAAGCAAAAATTCTAATAAAATTAAGAGATTAGTACCCCGAATGAAAAAAGTGATGACAACTATAGTGCAATATTTTGTTATTGATACTACATGTTAGGGATGATATTGGTAAGCTTATTTTAGGAAGGGCATCAATATACTAAATTATGTACAGAGAAAGGCAACCAGGATAGTAAAGGGCAACAAGACAATGCCATAAAATCTGCTGGGGAAGAATGGGATTCTTAGTCTGGAGAATCAAAGACTTAGAGGAAACATGGTAACCCTTCAAATGTTTAAAAACTGCCATTATGTAGAAAAGAGAAAATTTCAAAGGGGAAAAGAACTACCCAAAAATGTTTACAAACAGAATTAGATACTGGAGAAAGGCTAGTTCCCCTCCGTAGAGGTCTTTCAGTGTCAATCTTCAGGGAATTAATAAAGGATTTTGTAATGGAGATTCTCAGACAGGTATAAATTTTGATACATTACTTTCCATTTTTCTTCCAAACTCTGAGGCTATATATGTTTGTCTCTTCATTCTCTGACTATTACTAAACATCATTTCACTCTTGAGTCACATGCAGTCAATCCTCAAGAATGTTGATATATTGAACCTATGGAAATTGAGGATTAAGTTACCATGACCACCAAAAATTATACTCTTTCACTAGAGACTGATGAAAATACACTTTCTGTATATAAATCTTTCTAATAAAACATTGTCATATTATAAAATTTCCCTAACACAGTACCTATGAAATAATTCATAAAATGTAATACACAGAATAAAACTGGTAACATGCAAAACATTTTTCTCCTAAAAATTCTGTGATATTTTGTGCTGACATCTCAATTTAAAAAAAGAATTTCAGACAATATTTACTTTGTATTCATTTTATATATATAATTTTTATATAAAAGTATATTTTACATACTTTCATACCACAGTTCCATGAATACTGTACAGCAAATAAAAACTAACCTATTTTTAACTGGCATCTTACTTTCCACTGCATCAGATGGCAGTGTGAGGGTATTGTACTGTATACTATACTGCTGAAAACCTTTTGACCTTGATCACCATTTGCAGCCCAAGGGAGAAGTCGATGAAACTTGAGTCACTGCTTTTGTAAGATACCAAGACTGGCAAGGTCTCAGTATCACTTCCAACACTCTGTGCTTTCCAGATGATAGATGGCATTAGAGATGGTAAAGGATGCACCAATTTGAAATAACCTATCAGCAGTGACTGCTTCATATACCATTTGAGATCTTTAAGGGTCTTTGAATGAGGGAGCATAGCAGAGGTAAGTTGATTGTTTAATATTAAGGTTCTAATTGATGATAGGATCAAGCAGTCTTGATATCTCTAGTATTCCAAGTTATCCCTCAAGCTTGCAAACTGTGAGTGGCACAGTCTTGGGATCTTTTTTGTTGTCATCATCTTCACTGTCTTGAAGAGCTTTCTGAGCCATTGCATCTCACTCCTCATTCATCAGCTCCTGGGGTTGCTATTGCAGGATGGCAGAGAAATCTTCTCCCACATACTCAAACCCTTTGCCTCTTATAGTATAAGTGAGGCACATGATTGCTACAACATTCTGCCTCACTGCTTCATCAATACCTTTAAAGCCTTCAAAATCTCACATACAAGGAAGGCACACATTTTCCAACAATTGCTTAAGGTAACCCGTGAAACATTTTCCCATGCCACATTAATGTAGTCATTACTTAAGAACAATGAGAGATTTCCAGAAATCCATCATGGTGGTTTTTGGGTTCACTTGTAAGTACTCACAGGCAAGGTGGCACATTTCCCTGTTATAAGGGACTGGAAGGCTTTAATGATTCTCTGATCCATAGGCTGGATCAAAGATCTGGTATTGCATGGCATAATAAACAACTTCTATGTTTTGGTGGGCATTTTTTAGCTGCTCACAAATACGAGCTGGCACATTGTTGAATATTAAGAGAACCTTGAATTTAGATGTCATTCTACCTCCAGGAGGAAGCAGTTGCTGGACCAGTGCCAGAAGATCTTTACAGTCACCCAAGCTTTTCTTTTCAAGTGCCAATGTAGTGGCATTCCGGCCTTGTTTTTCCTTCTTAAAACTCTGAGATTCGGGGCTTGGTAGATGATCAGTGGCTTAGATTGAGGATACCACTGGCATTGGCACACAATAGTAGGGCCCAATGTTTCTGACAAGCCTTGAACCCAAGGCTTTGAGAATAACGTCTTTTATACACACACCTTCCTACCTATTTCATAAACAGATCAGCCTCATCAGTGCTAAACATTTGTTCTGATAGGTAACCTTTTTTCCCAGTCAACACGTTCAATATGTTCTGAAACTTGGCAGCAGCCACAGCTTCAGCAGAACCAACTTCACCAGAAAGTATCACACTTTCCAAATCATACCATAGCTTCAAATTGTAAATCCATCCTTGATTTTCTATAAAATGTTTAACATTTTCTTGGCCCATCTTTACGTTTTTATAAATTTGTTGGGCCTTCAAACAAATAGTTGCCATGTTGGTCACACTTTTTCATTTCTTCACCATCTCATTTATCCACAAACTAACTTTCTTTCCCAATTTTTTTAAAATTCCCTCATTGACACTTGAGAGGTTACTTTAGCACTTTCTGGAGCGCATTCACTAACACTTTTTACAAATACTTTCCTCCTTTTTGCAGATATAACAAAACATTGATTCATTAACACCAAACTCACTGTCGACAGTGGCTGCAGACATAAAGTTTCTCTAACACCTTTATTTTCTCACTAAGCTGTATCACTAACTTTGAACATTTGGTCTTAGAGCCCAAAGAACTTGCACTTTGGGAGCGTTGGGAGCATCATTGTAAAACAAAACTTGAGTTTTAAAAACAATGAAAATATGCAACAAATGAATGGAGAGGTCTTTACAATGGTAGGGTGACAAACATCAGACTTAGTAGGACATTAGCTGCTCTACAAACTTGTAGAGAAGTGAGAGGTTACTAATAAAATCACGCAAATGCTTGAAGTCACGAAAGTTAAATCCCTTAATGTTAAAGACTGACTGATTTTTTCTGGAGATAAAGAAATTGCTTCTTCTAGACATGAGATTAAGTTTCTATTCTACAAAAGGCCCTACAATTTAGCTCTGCAAGTTGAGTGGTCTTTTTAAACTTCCTTCTCTGTTCTATTCCTTCACTCTGGTTACCTGCATAGATGAGAACTTCCCTTCTTCCTACTTAAAGCAAGCTTCCTATTTTTTCCCCATAAATACATCATTATTTCTAATAGCCTAGAGACCAGATGTACATTCTTCTAGACTTCTTCTGGCCACAATATTTCTATTAATATAGGTGAAGATTGCCTTAGATTTTTTAGCTCCCCTGTCATGAGGCTGACATATTTTGAGTTTGCCACTAAAAAGATATTTCCTACATGAAATTCTCTTCTATCCTTGCTTTCCTTCTATATTTATTCAGTTGATTTTTAAAAAATATTGGTCTTCAAAATATTTTAAATGAATATATAAATACTTATTTATACAATATGTATAATACTTATATAATTTATTATATATGAATAATACTTATAAATATTTTAAGTATTTGTCTTTATACATCACTTTTGTGATTTATTTCACTAGATTTGGACTTAACTGTTTCAGTCATCTAAGATTTTTTTTAATCCTTACTTTGTTACTGAACATATTATTTATTCCTCCCAATTACATGTCACTTTCATTTTTGATAAGCATTCTATCTATGCCTTTATTTTTATCATCAATAAAAATGTTATACAGCATAGGTGTAAGGACATATCCTGGGAAATTCCAATAGAGATTTCCTTTTAAATGGCATCTAAACATTAATAACTATTCTTTGAGTCCATATATCTAATCTGTTTCTCATCCACCTAAAGGGACTCTCAACTACCACACATCTCCCCACTTAGACCACAAAGATGCCAGGAAGATTCTGTCAAAATAACTTATAAAATTAAAGTAAATCACATTTGCAGAATTCCTCTGATCATACTAGCCAAAAATCTTGTCAAAAGAGGAAATAAAATTATGTCCTTGATGAAGACATATTGGTTCTTGGTTCTTGGAGATAACCATTTGCTTTTTTTACATGTTCAGAAACCATATGTTTAGGGTTATGTCATAGAATTTTGTGTGCAATTGAAAGCAATGTTACCTATAAACTATTCAACTTCATTCTCTCCTTTTATTAAAAATAGTATATTTGCCCAATTCTAATCTTATATCACTTCTCTTTGTCCTTATTTTCAAAGGTCATTGGAATTGATTCCATAATCACACCTTTCATTTTTTTTTTATTGTCCCGGGATGTATTTTGTCTAGGTCTAGTGATTTGAATTGAGTAAGAGAATGTATTATGGTGAGTTCTTACTTACCATCTTCTTAGCTAACTTGGTTTGTAACTTACTTTTTACCATTTTTTTGTTTGTTGGTTCTATTTTACCTAGTAAAGAGAATGATCTTCTGATTGGGAAGTAAGAGTTGAGTAGTTCTTCCTTCTGAAATCATGAGATTTCCCTTCCATCTCACCTATCAAAATATTTAGAATATTGTAAAAATTACAGTCTGCTATCAATTTTCTAGTGCTGCTTCCATTAATTATTATTGTTCCAAATGAGATAAAGCTACAATATCATCTTTAATTTCCATCAAGCACTTGGTTGCCTGGCAACTATCACCATAGATATAGAGTGATTTTTATCAATTCATTGAAGACAGGTGTTTCAAATTAGAATGAACTTTTCCTATATTTTTAGGGAAGGGGGAGAGGGAAATGTCTATTTTCTCTAAATTATTTTTCCAAATAGGAAAAAGGTGAGGTTAGCATGACATAATTGACAAAGAGAAAGGATATATTTATCCATTCTCTCCTTTTAACATATGCATGCATACACACATGCATTGTGTACACACCTACACATACAACTTCCTGTAGGCTAAAAAAAAGAGAGTGAGCAAAAGGTTATAATGCCAAGTAAAAAATAGAATACAACTGACAAGTTTCACTAAAGCTTCATGGGCATAGGCTAAGGAGGTGACTGGTTATGAGATTCTCATAAATCAGAAAGTCAATTTCCAATTGCAATTCCTTTTCTCAGCCTCTTACTATTGGAAAGCTGTTAATATTGAGGATCTTTTGAGTATATATTTACACAATAATGCCTGGTTTAAAAGAAGAACCAACTTTGTCCCCCTGAAATATGCACCTGGAAAAAATTTGCATTTAGTAGCTCAAGAAAGAAAACCTGGGGCGGCTAGGTAGCACAGTGAGTAAGAGCACCGGCTCCAGTGTCAGGATGACCTGGATCAAATCCCGGGCTCAGACACTTAGCACCCACCCAGAAACACCTGGCTGTGTAACCTTGAGCAAGTTACTTAACCCCAATTGCTTAGGGGTGGCCAGGTGGCTCAGCGAGTAACAGCACCGGCTCCAGTGTCAGGATGACCTGGATCAAATCCGGGCTCAGATACTCAGCACCACACCCAGAAATACTGGCCGTGTAACCTTGAGCAAGTTACTTAACCCCGATTGCTTATAAAAAAAAAAAAAGAAAGAAAGAAAACCTGAAAATCCCTTCCCTTTGCAAGTAATTGAGGTCACATCAATCCCCAAAATTCAGAAATATAGGTATCTATACATATATGCCCACTTATGTATATGTATATATGCATACATCTTCACCTACTTATAGATATATATCCACCTACATGTATTTGTGTACACACAAAGTTATCTATGTTTGTATATGTATTCTGTATTATGTATGTATATCTAGGTGAAATGGAAAATTCCCAATTATCCATCTAGTCATGTATTAATTCAGAAAATAAACAATTTGACTAGTTTTGTCTGAATTGGCCTTTTGCTTTTGGCATTCTGTAGAAAGCCTTTTTGGACATTAATCAGAATGGGATGTCTCATTAAATAAATACTATCTACAAAATAATTTACATGATATATGTTAACAACTCCCTAAAATTGGGTCTATATTTGTACATGTTGAAATTTCTAGATTGCTTATCAAAAATTGATTACTTAAATATTCTGTCCCCCTGAGGAAATCTAATTCATTTCAAAGATTATAAAATAGCTAGGTTCAACCACTTTTTTCTATAGCAATTCAAATTATCTCATTTCAATAATTCAAATCATGCTTTATATTCATTGAAATTAAATTTAGGATAGGAATATTCCATTTCCATGAGTCTCATACCATGAAGTTAACTTATTTATTAATAACAACTTTTATTTATGTAAAACTCTGCATGAACAAAGATCTTCACATGCTAATGAGGCAGATGAGGAATATACCACCATACCCATTTTTAAAAAGAACAAAAAAAACCCCTGAGGCTAAGCAATGTTAAATGATTTGTCTGATGTCACATAGGTAGTAAATTGATGTAATCAGAACTCATGTACTAATCTTCTAACATAAAATTGGGCTTTCTTTCCATTATATAAAGATTGGTGGACACGTACTTTTCAATCTAAGCAATATTTCTTCACCAAAACTCCTGAGAAACTCAAGAACTCAAGTTAGAAAGTATGATTCATTAATGTTGTTTCTTTATTTTCATGCTTAAGTTTTATATCCTCAATGCTGAATACAATTGGGGGAAAATACCTGAACACCCTAAATCTCTAAGTATCATGCCATAAATGGATTTATTTTTACATTACTGAATTCCCCCTAAGTACAAAGATGAGCAATTATTACCCTTTAAAGGTTTAGGTAAACACGGAGACGTGGACTTATGAAAGAAGATGCTCTCTACCTTCAGAAAAACAAATGACAAGTGGAAATAATCATAGCATACTCTTAATGTATGAGTATATGTATGTATATGTATGTGTATATGTATGTACGCATGTATGTATATCCACACTTAATTGTCACCTGGGGGGACATAATAAAAAGTGCACAGCAGAAAACAAAAGAAAACCTACAAGGAATCAAAGACAAGCTCAAAAGTTTTGAAAAAAATAGTGTAGTACTTATTATATAGATTTTCTTGAAATGGAAATTTATTGTTTTACATTGAATCCTCTCATGTTCTGCTATGTAGTTGGCAATGTTTATTTTTCTTTTCTTACTTTGAATTTAATTTTAATATGAATTTTAAAACTTACCAAAAATTATAGGCCATAGACAATATTCATATTTTTGCATTCACTTTCACAAATCAAATCAAGCCGAAATACAAAATACTTCAATGGTAGGCCAACAGTAATAGAAACCAAGGATAATTTCCTACTTTTTTATGTTGTTTACCTACTAGTACTTTGAATTAAATATCCAATATGGTAATCAAAATAATCATTTCATTGGAACCCCCACCCAAAAAAACTATTTCTCTTGATTCCTTATATCTGCTAATGATAATGCCATTGTCTCCTTCACACAGGCTAAAACTTCAGTCAGCTTTGACCCATGCTCCTCCCTCAACCCCCATATGTAATCACTTGCTGAGTTCTATTAATTTCCCTTCTCTCACATTCATTTCCTTCTTTCCATTTCTATTGTCTCTAACCTATCACAGATGTAACTTACCTATTACCTGGATTATTGTAATAAGAAATACCTTGTTCTCTTCACCTCATTTTTCCCCTCTCCAAAAAGTTCTTACACAACACAAATTGAACTTCCTAGAGGACAGATCCAATTATGTCAGTGACTTGGTCAAAAATATTTAATGCTTTCTTATTACTGGACAATAAAATTCAAAATTCTGTGAGAGGGTTCTCTCTTTTCCCCAAGTGACCTTCCATTATAGTAGGGACATGGAGGTGGGGAGGTACCTCCAATGGGAGAAAAAGAGATTACAGGCCCATTATGCAAAAGAGAGTTATGTTAACCCAGTCTTAGATGAAGGTACACAAGTTACATTAAAATTTATTTGAGAAAGGGATCTAAGGTATTTAGATGGCACAGCTCCTCAGGGACCGAGGTTTTAGAAATAAATGACCCAGAGTATCTACTCTACAATAATGACTGACAATAACCACCATCAGATTCTTCTCTTATAATAACAGGCTTTAAACATCCGAAGAATAGTAATGTAGAAAATTAATCAGGCTTGTTTAGTTTTGGTTTAGAAAGCAGAACTAGAGGCATGGGAGGAAGTTGCAAAGAGGCAGATTTAGGTCTGGAATGAGAAGGAAAAATATTACTAACAATTAGAGTTACCTCAATGTGGAATGTTCTACCTCATGATGAGTTCTCCTTTTTTAGAGGTCTTCAACAGAGTTGCCACGTGATAGAGATGTTTTTTAAAGAAATTCACTTCCAAGTATAAGGCAGATGAGATGGACTTTGAGGTCCCATCTTTGAGATTCTGTAATTTTTATATCATATATGTAATGAGATCTCCCCTTTCTCCATGGCTCTCCATACTAATATTATCACATTTATTATATTTACATGTTTGCTTTATCTTTATCTAATCCTGCTAGAATATAAACTTCTAGAGGGCAGAGACCAAATGGAATTCAACAGGTTAGGTTGATATCTTTTACTGCTTGAGAGAAAATTAATAAAGACGAATGCAAAAATGTACACTTGGCTTAAGAAAAAATGACCATGAGTTTTGTGAAAATGGTCTGGAGGTTTTAGTGGATTCCAAATTAATTTAGAAAACAGTACAACATGGAAATTATAAAGAAAATAACCTAATGCTGTTGCTGGTGAGTTGTTTCAGTTGCATCCAACTCTATGTGACCTCATTTGATGTTTTCTTGGCAAAGGTATCAGAGTGGTTTGCCATTTCCTTCTGAGGAAACAGGAAAATGGGGTCAAATTACTCAACCAGGGCCACCCAGCTAGTAAGTGTCTGAGGTCTAATTTGAACTCAAGAGGATGAATCTTCCTGATTCCAGGCACAGTGATCTATCCATGGCACCACTTAGCTGCCCAATGCTAATTCTACACTAGGCTAATTTAAGAGAGGCAAAGTATATAGAAAAGGTAATTAGAAAATCATTCAGAATCTAATAGTTCTGATATTATCTGCTATGGTCACACAGCATATAAAATACAATTTACTTATTCTGAGCACCACATTTTGAAAAACTAAGTAAATACCTCAGAAGAGGCCAGAGAACTATAGAACATGACATACAGGAATCAATTGAAAGAATTAAGCAAGTTTAAATTGGAAAAGGCAAAACATCGGGAATGTGACATTTCTTTTCTTCTTCCCCTTTTATAACACCTTGCAGAATGCAAGTGCTTAATTATATGTGTGTTAAATTGAATTCCTTAGTAATTTCTCTCCTCTAGTTGCCTTAATTCATTCTTATATACTTCAACTGAACAAAGGCCAAGGAAAGTCTTTTCTTTGTGCCTCTACCAAGGTTTTTTTAATCTTTTTTTTTTCCTGGATGTTAAGATTTTCTAGTTCTAAGAATCTCATATAGCCTTGATCCACTTAGCTACTCTCCTTCTAAGAACCTTATAGTAAAATCTACCATAAATGCCAGCAGGTTTATCAACAAACACATTTATTGGAAAGAGAGATAAATTCAGCAAATATTGTGATGGATTCATTTGAAGTGTAAATTCATTTGACAGACTGTTCCTAAACGTACACAGAGGAGCCATCTTGAATATTTCAATGAGCAATTGACATTGAGAAAATGGGAGTATAATATACTCTAGTAAGTCCTGTTAAGGATTTTGAATTTGTAAAAGAGAAATATATCCTTTCCTTATTTCTTTGGATTTGATACTGGCAATCATTTTACTATTTACAGAACAACAGGTTTATGAGGGTTGGTAAACTATGGCCAACTGCCCAAATCCTGCCTGTTTTTGTATAGCTTTTGAGCTAAAAAAAATCTTTTTTTATGTTAAGATAAAGTTTTATTATACTTAAGAATGAAAAACCACTCAGCTCTCTCAGATGTTACAAAGACAGGCTCTCTGAAATTTGGCCTTTCAAGTAGTAGTTTGGGAATCTCTGCTCTATATTAACTATTGGAAGAACTTACATTTCCATAATACTAAACTTTACAAAATGCCTTCTTCAAAATAACCCTGTGAAATAAGTAGCATGACTATTATCTCTATTTTACAAATGAAGAAACTGAGGCTCTGATTTGAACCTTGATCAATGAAATGATTTGCCTATGGTCACACTCGTAATAAGAGCCAGAATCAGATTTCTTTTTTTTTATGTTTTTGGTCTTTATTAATTTCTTTGATTACTTTTAGTTTACAAGATTCAGTTCCACAATCCCTTGAGTTTCAGATTTTTCTCCCCCTCTTTTCCCTCCCCACCCCCCCACCATGACAGCATGCAATCAAGTATAGGATCTGCAAATACTTTCACGTTAGGCATTAGTCAGATTATAAAGAAGGATTGTATCAGATGGAATTAACAATGGGAAAGAGGAAATAAAACCAAACAAAAAGAACGATAGCAGGTAGTTTGCTTCCATCTGCATTCAAACTCTCTTCTTTCTCTGAATGTAGAAATCTCTCTCTATTATGAATCTTTTGGAGTTGTCTTATAGCCCTTCATTGCTGAGAAGAGTCCAGTCTATCCAAGTTGGTCATTACAATATGTTATGTCTGTGATTGTGTATAAATTTCTCCTGGTTCTTCTCTTCTCAACTGTCCTGAACTTGTAGAATCAAAAGGTGAAATAGTTATCTAAAGAATTCACCCAACTCCTGAAAGAGATCCCAAATTAAAATCTCCAAGAAATATAGTAGCCAAATTCTAGAATTACAGAGTTAAGGAGAAAATACTGCAAGCAGCCAAAAAGAAACAATGCAAATATCGTGAAACTACAGTCAGGATTACACAGGACCTAGCAGCTTCTACATTAAAAGATCAGAGGGATTGGAATTTGATATTTCATAAGGCAAAAGAGCTAGGACTGCAACCAAGGATTAACTACTCAGCAAAACTGAGCATAATGTTTCTGGCAAAGAGATGGTCATTTAATGAAATGAGGGACTTCCAGACTTACCTGATGAAAAAGCCAGACCTCAAGGGAAAATTTGATCTCCAATTACAAGACTCAGAATCAGATTTCTAATCCAATAAGACTCTTTCCATCAAAACATACTACCTCCCTCATATACTAGTAAATAAAAATAATGGTTCACAAAATTATGTGATACCTATATATTATATATAAATATATTCACTGATTTAGGTTAGGACTATTAATACAAAATAAGGCTATTAAACCAGCTTCCACAAGTGTAGACTGACTTGATCATAGAAAATCATCCAGTTGTAAATATTTGCACTAATCATTAAAATAAATCAAATAAGGATGTTATTGATTTATATATATATATTGATATTGATATCATTGATACTCCCTCCAATTCTTTTCATTTGGTAGAGCCAATCTCCTTGAGTTTTCTCACTGAAGAGGATACGTTTACCTGAATCTAAATTTGGCATAATAACCACCATCCATTTATGTACATACGTATAAGTACATTGTGTCATTCACAGGTAAACTGTTATTTCTTGCTACCTACTGTCATTGTGCCTACATCCAGCAGCTACATTTCTCCCTTCTAATTTGCTGCCTCTGGAAAGCAATCAATTTTAAAAATCAAATACTCAAGCCTGCTATTACTAGATTCAAGAGAAAAATTTGCGTTAAGGTTTGAATAGTCTTCTATTCTAAGCTGTAGTGCATTTCTCTGTGGCCTAAGGTACTGATCTATCAATCTGTTTTGAATGCCATGACCCCTCCCTACTTAAAGCATGAAGACCTAAAGCCCAGTGTCTTAAAGTCCATTCAATTAAGGGACCTCAGCATACCTGGAGTGGACACATCATAGAGACAAACACTTTAAAGTCTTTAGCACTGTGAGAAATAAATATGGTTTTATCAATTGGAAATGATACCACAGGAGAAGTATTATAATCTGACTTCACAATGCACCCCAAGGATCAATGGAACTTTCTATAAGATGGGAGCTGAACCCTCCTATTATATTATCTTTTTCCTGTCTAAGTGTTAAAACAGGCATTTACATTCATTTTTTTTCATTCAAAATAACAAAGTTCCCCTCAAAGTGATATATGTGTGCGTATATGTATATGTATATGGGTATGTATGTATACATATATAGTATACATACATAGTGCTTCCTGTTCAAAGCTTTTAATATCCATAATTGTATTCAAATGCAATAATTTCATATCATTTGACCTAGCAATACCACTCCTAGGGTTATATCCCAAAGAGATCATAGAAGTGGGAGGAAGAACCATATGTACAAAAATGTTTATAGCAGCTCTTTTTGTGGTGGCAAAGAATTGGAAATTATGGGGGTGCCCATTAATTGGGGAATGGCTGATCAAGTTGTGGTATATGCATGTTATAGAATACTATTGTGCTATAAGAAACGAGGAGCAGACAGTCTTCATATTTACCTAGAGAGGCTTATATGAACTGATGCTGGGTGAGAAGAGTAAAACCAAGAGAAATTTGTACACAATTACAGGCACAACATATGTGTGATGACCAGCTTTGACAGACTGGACTCTTCTCAGCAGTGCAGTGATATAAGTCAATCCCAAAAGACTCATGATGGAGATAAATGTGTGCATCCAGAGAAAGAAATAGAAAGACCTGAGTTTATATTCAGATGGAAGCAAAATACCTGATCTTTTTCCTTTTCTTGTTTGGTTATATGTCCTCTTTACCATTTTTCATTCCATCTGATTCGTTCCAACCATCTGATTTCAATCCATCTTTGTAACCTAACTAATGTATAATATGAAAGTATTTACAGATCCTATACTTGACTATATATTGCCATGGGGGAGGAGAGGGAGGGAGACTCAAGGAATTGTGCAATTGAATACTGTAAACTAAAATTAAACAATTTAATTTAAAAAATTTAAAAAATAATATTCATAATTGTATATGTATGTATGTATATACATATATAATGACAAAAAGTGAAATTACCAACTAAATGCCCCAAAATAAGTGTATTGCTAAGCAAATTGTGGTATATTAACATAACAGAATCCTATGATGCCACTGTACCCAACAAGTATGAAGAATATTGATAACGGGAAGACCTTGATGAAATATTGCAAAATGAAAAAGTTGAATCACAATAAACACCAATACTATAGAAGAGGAAAAATTACAGAGAATGACTAATAAAAATAATTTTATTAAAAAGAGTCCTGCTAGGAACTTAGAGTAACTAAAAAGTTGAGATATTCAATGGATTAAAATTAATCAAATGTAAATAGCTGCTATGCAAGTTTTATTTTTAATATGGATTCCTATATTGAGTTTTAATAACATTTAATTTTGAAAATCAAGGATCCCTACTTTATTTTCAGTTCTGAGGAGGATCATCTGGGTGAATACACTATTCAAAAAATGCAACGTAGAAGTCTACCTCCTGTTGGATGGCCTCTTCAGACATGGTTATTCTGTAGTTTAGGTGGAACTGCTAAGCCCAAGTCTGCTCTCTAAACCTTTGTGTGCCCCACCCTGCTCAAAACAGTCTCATCAAATGGTAAGCCCATGTGCTTTGGAGTCCTCACCATTTTCCACAAAAAGTCCTACAATCTCAAATCATATTTCTTTGACCTCTTTATTTAGCTTGCCTTCAGGTGGTGGTAAACTTGGTTTATAATCATCTTTATTATATTCAATTCATGCTGCTTATTAGTTCAAAAACCACGATGGATACTTCAAGTATGAATTGATATAATCCACAGTGGATTCTCATGGATGTATACCAATCTTTTAACTGCTAAATCCAATGGCCCTTTCTCAGACCCCATTCTACTTGACTTCTCTTCAGTCTTTGACACTATAGACTATACCTCCTTATAGATAGTATTTCCCTTAATTTCTCTAACATTTTGGGTTCTTCTTTTTTACCCTTCTAATCATTCCTCAGTCTTCTGAATCATTATCTATTATCTGTCCCTAAGGGGAGATGTTGTATTCTATGTACCATATGCTCTCTGATGCTCTCCTCAACCCAATCTTTTCTTCCTTCTTCCCTCCTTCACCTCACCTCCCTCTTCCTAACTCCTGGCAATGTCATCCACTTAATAGGCACCTAATAAATATATGCTGCATTGCATTAAAGATCTCTAGTAAGAGGATCTATACTACCTCTCTCAAGGCAATTTTTTTTGATAACTAATTATTAGGAAGATTTTACTTATAGAAAGCTAAATCTACATCTATATAATTAATACACTTTATTTTTAAGTTTGGGCAAAATATAATAAGCTATTTTATGGAAATGTTTAATTTTAATTGTCTGAGGATCACCTAGTTGGTGATATCTTCTTATAGGCTGTTGAAGATGCAGACGATAGGGGCAGAGTGAAGATGGTGGAGTAAAAACAGGAACTCCACGCAGCTGCTGCACCAAACACCTCCTATACCTGTAAAATATGACTCTAGATAAATTGTAGAGCCACGGAACCCACAATGTGACAGAGAGAAACAAATATTCCATTGAAGGCAGCTTGACAGGGAGATGGGAAGGGTAAAAGTAAAAGATCAGTGGGGAACTCTGTGGGAATTGGGTGATGGAAGAGCTCAGTCAAGCCTCTGCCTCCAGGGGGAGAGGTGGAGGACACACAGTGGCTGCAGCTGCTGCCATATGACTGCCTCCTGAGCTACTGGTCTGCAGATTGTAGGGGTACCAAGCAACCACTCAGAGAGTAACTGATATTGCTTTGACCTGCTTGGATCTGGATTGTGGTCTTGGGTGGTGGTTCTGGGGTATGTGACTAATGTGCCAGAGCTTGTGGTGACTGTAGGGAGTGCACCCGCATCATAGCTCTGACAACATCTGTGAAAACCCCAGTGATTTAAGACATAGCTCTTTCCACTTTGGAAGCAGAGTTCTACTGTGGCAAAGAGCTCAAAAGTCAAGTAATTTTCTGGCAAGATTAGCAAGCAAAGGAAGCACAATCATACCATAAAATCTTTTTTGGGGGGACAAAAATGAACCAACCATGGAACCAGAAGAAGTCAATAAAGTCAAAATTCCTGCATCAAAATCTTCCAAGAAAAACATGATCTGGTTACAGGCCATGGAGGAACTCAAGAAGGATTTTGAAAATTAAGTAGGAGAAGTGGAGGAAAAATTGGAAAGAGAAATGAGAATGATATAAGAAAATCATGAAAAGTGAATCAACAGCCTGTTAAAGGAGACCCAAAAAAATACTGAAGAAAATAACACATTAAAAAATAGACCAACTTAAATGGCAGAAAAGGCCCAAAAAGCCAATGAGGAAAAAAATGCCTTAAAAATTCAAATTGCCCAGATGGAAAAGGAATTTCAAAAACACACTGAAGAGAATAATTCCTTCAAAATTAGTTTGGAGCAATTGGAAGCTAATGATTTTATGAAAAATTAAAATTCTTTAAAACAGTCCACAAAAATGAAAAAAAGGAGGTAATGTGAAATATCTCATTGGAAAAGCCACTGGCTTGGAAAACAGATCCAGGAGAGATAATTTAAAAATTATTGGACTACCTGAAAGCCATGACCAAAAAAAAGAACTTAGAAATCATCCTTCAAGAAATTCTCCAGGACAACTGCCCTGATATTCTAGAACCAGAGGGCAAAAGATAAATTAAAAGAATTCACCAATCACTTCTTGAAAAAGATCCCTCTCCCACCCCACCCCCCAAAAAAACTCCTAGGAATGTCATAGCCAAATTACAGAGTTCCCAGGAGAAGTAGAAAATATTACAAGTTGCTAGGAAGAAAATTTGAGTACTGTAGAACACAATCAAGATAACACAAGATCTGGCAGTTTCTACATTAAGGGATTGCAGGGTTTGGAATATGATATTCCAGAGTTCAAAGGAACTAGGATTAAAACCAAGAATCACCTACCCAGCAAAACTGAGTATAATGCTTCAGGGTAAAATATGGTCATTTCATGAAAAAGAAGACTTTCAAGTATTCTTGATGAAAAAAGCCAGAGCTGAATAGAACATTTGACTTTCAAATACAAGAAGCAAGAGAAGCATGAGAAGGTAAATAGGAAAAAGAAATCATAAGGAACTTATTAAAGTTGAACTATCTACATTCCTACATGGAAAAATGATAATTGTAACTCATGAAACTTTTCTCAGTATAAGGATAGTTGAAGGGAATATATATATATATATATATATATACATATCTATATACACACACACACACACACACACAAATATATAAATACATATATATACACACATATATAGGAGGGTATAGGTGTGTATAAATACATATGTGAGTGTGCATATGTGTGTACATGTATACATAGACAGAGGGCACAGGATCAGTTGAATAGGAAGGGATGATATCTAAAGAATAAAATTAAGAGGTGAGAGAGGAATATAATGGAAGAAGGAGAAAGGGAGAGTTAGAATAGGGTAAATTATCTCATATAAAAGAGGAAAGAGGAAATTATTCAATGGAGGAGAAGAGCAGGAAGGTGAGAGGGAATGGGTCAACCTTACTCTCATTGAATTTGACTTAAGGAGGGAATAACATACACATTCATTTGGGTATCTTACCCTACAGGAAAATATGGGGAAAGGGGATAAGAGGGGGGATGATAGAAGGGAGGGCAGATTGGGGGAGAGGGTAGTTGGAAGCAAACACTTTTGAAAAGTAACAGGGTCAAAGTAGAAAATAAAATAAGTGGGGGGTGGGATAGGATGGAGGGAAATAGTCTTTCACAATATAAATACTATGGAAATGTTTGGCATTAACTACACATGTACAACCTATATTGAATTGCTTATCTTCCCAGTAGGGGTGGGTGAGGAGGAAAGAAAAGAAAGAATCTGCAAATCAAAGTTTTAAAAACAAATGTTAATATATATATATATATATATAATCAATGTAAAATTTAAAAACTAACAAAATTTATCATCTTTTGGAGACCCAGTGAATAAACCTATATTTAGAAATGAAAAAAAATACAGCAATAGATTCAAGGAAATAGGAGAGTACAAAGTTGAACCAGTTTAAGAAAAAAAGCGAGGCCAGAGAAGATAAGGTGGCCTAGAGAAACAAAGGGAGGTAGAGGGATTAGGATTTGCTTTTAAGACAAAGGAAAAAAAAACAGCAGAAATAAAGCAGAGTGAGAGTTGAAAGAATAGAAGACTACAATCATAATATTATCTTTCAAAGTTCTGAATCCTAATAGGTACTGCAATTAGGAGTAATGGTGAGATCAAGGGTACAATCATTTCTGAGTGGTTGTAGTAGAAGGAAGATGTGGATTAATGAACTGAGTGGTATTATATGAAGTATATAAACATGCAAATTTTAATACCAAGTAAGAGAGGAGGTGTTGGGATACAGTTCAAGTCTAGGGGTAAAGTCTTACATACTTTAAGAAAAGAGAGTGAATGACCTAGAGAAATATAGGTAATGTGGTAAAGATCTGGACTTGCTGATTTATAAAGAAGGAATAAACCTTTAGAGAAGATTAGTCTTAGAAATAAGTGAATAGTCTTAAAATGGCAATGAGACACAAGGAATATGACTGTTCCTCATGACCCAGTATGTCAGGTGATATAAGAGAAATATCGGCTATAGTGGCCAGAGATACAATATCATTAAGTAAAGGCTGGATGAGCACTTTTTCAAGGTTATTGTAGAGATGATTACTATTCAGAATCAGGTTAGATGAGATGACCTCTGATATTCCTCAATATGAGATTCAGTGATTCTGTAAAAGCCTGTTCATCCTTCAGACTTTACTACTTCTAGCTATAATACCACCATTTATCAAGTGTTCTATGTTTGTAACTTTGGGGTTATCTTTATTCTTCCTTCTTTTTTATCTTTCATACCCAAAAAAGTATGAGACTTTGTTTCCTCCACCCTATCTGATCTAGTATGATTATTCTCCATGTCCTACTGAAAATCTTTTATGGGAACAGAAGGGTTGGGTGGGGGGGCTCGAGTGGGGAAAGAGGACCACCCAACAAGCTTTCTTTAGCTCTCCTATTGCTAGCTTCCTAATGTTTGTTTTTGTTGTTGTTGCTGCTATTTTTTTTCCTATTATGGACCCCTTTGGCAGTGTGGTGAAACCCTATAGACCCTTTCACAGAACAATACTTTTAAATGCATTAAATAAAATATATAGGAATATAAAGGATATTAGTCACTTTGAAATACAGGTTTTTTTTCTTAATACATGACCCTTAGATTAAAAATATGTGTACCTAGAAAATTATAGAACCTCTTTTAATAAAATCCATAATCACTCATAATCCAGTCTAGTTTAAAAAGTTCACAGGAAAACAGTAGATAAAGAATGCCTGTTTTCCAGACTATGATAAGTACATTGTAAGGACATCCCATAGTGCTAACTCATCAATGTATATCTCTTGAACAGGTGAGACAGAGTGGAACAGAAAGAACAAAATTACCTAGACAGCTTTTTGGAAACTGTACAGCACTCTTAATAACCCCAAGATTCTTCCAGAAACAAAAGCTGGGAATTCATATGACACTTTAAAAATGGTTAATTTCTTATACACCTAAATCAGAAATCTCACTGCCTTTATCATAATAGAGATTCCCCAGTGATGCACACATTAGTTTGTCTGCCATATTTTTCGATTTGGACTTCCCAGGGCCTCCTTTAGGACAGAATAGGCTCATAGAATTGACTAAGCTAGAAGAGACCTCAGAATCCAGCCAGAGGTTCTTTATATTTTGGGGAGTGTGTCATGCAACCCTTTTGCACTCTGGTGAAGCCTATAGACTTCTCAGAATAATGTTTTCAAATGCAAAAAAAATGGAGGAGGTTTTGGAGTATTTTTAGGCAAACCAATTATAGTGATATGCAGTTTACCATTTTTTTAATAAAAGTACACACACCCAAGATTAAGAAACCCCAAACTAACCTAACTCCTAAATTTTATAGATTAAAAACACAAGACTCAGAGGCCATTAACTAGCTAGTCTTCAAATTAAGACTAGAACAATGTCTCATGAGTTCCTATCCATTGTTCTTTCTAGCCCACTACTCTTATTCTTTGTTTGCAATCTTTGAATGGTCCTTCTGAATCCTAGGGTATCAATGGCAATCAACTAATGTTAAAGTTGGAAGAGCTAGGATCTTAGAAATCATCTAATCCAACTGCCTCCCATGTGTATAAAGCCCCTCTACAAAACCCCCAAACTCAGGAAATGGTCTTTTCTTGAACCCCTCCAATAATGGAATAACAGTGACTTCATGTCACTGTTCAGACCTTCTCCTCTACTTAAAAAGGACCCTGGAACATCCCCCCAGGTTATCTAGATTTTTTAATGTATTTTCACTTTTTGTAGTCAATGTCAACTTGGATACATGACATAAGATATTTACATAGTACTTTAAGATTGAAAATCACTTAAAAATATAATTTCATTTAATCCTCACAACCCTCTGATTTATTATGGTTTCCATTTACAGATGAGGAAACTAAGGAGGTTAAGTGACTTGCACAGAATGACACAACCAGGATGTCTCTGAGGCTATATTTGAACTCAAGTCTTCCTAACTCCAAGTCCATCCCTCTATCCACTGGGCCAGCTAATTGCCCCTGACACTTTAATCTCATTTTTCTAGGCTAATTTGTATTTGGAATACTCACTCTCACCCTCTCTACTCCTTTAGGGAAAGAGAGCCATTAAATTAATCTTTCAAAGGTATTTATCAGTTGGATTATGACTCCTAAGTACACCAGCTGCTCAATTATCTAGGAGTGTTAAACTGACCAAGAGAACATGTCACAAGAGGGGACAATGGCTGCTGGTAATTAATGCCTATTTCCCATAAATTTGAGCAGATGATTAGTCTGTGGAATGGCGCCAATGCTAAGCTAAATTTTGAATTAGCAGAATTTCCTCTTTGAAATTGTTCACATGATTTTCTGGGTCCATCATTCACTTTTAGTTACACATCCCCCAGGATGTCCTGTATCTTTTTTCTGTTCTTCAACCACCAACAGCTCACAGTTACCTTTTCCAATGGGAAAATTTCTAGTGCCATGGACTGTGGTAAGGTCTATGACCTCTAATAGAAACAAGCCTGAGGGAATGACAGGGGGCTCAGGAAATGCATTTAAAGTTATAGCTGTCATTGACTTTGCGACATGTTATCATGATTGCTTATTCATGGTCATTAGAATTCTAGCAATTTGTAATACAGCTCATTGCCTTGGGACTCTACTCAAAGGAACTCACAAAGGAAAATAATCCAAATACAAAAGGGAAAAGTCACCTAAGAATTAAAATTCCCAGTCCTGCATAGAAATTTTCCCTGGGTCCATTGCATTATTTCTCATCCATACAGACGGATCTGCAACAGCAAAAGTTACAGCTATGCTCTTATCAGCTGGTCACAGGAAGCCTCAGGAGAGGGGACAAGCTGGTGGTCTCATGAGGGTTACTGGCAACAGCTGTTGTTTTTCTGTCCCACAGATCAGTTGTCCTGCTTTTCTAGAGTAAAAGGCTCTTCCAAAAAAAAAAGCAATTATGTTTTGTTTTGTTTTGTTTTGTTTTTAAGCATGGGGACACTTTCCAGCAGTATTCATGTCATAAAACTTTGTCTTTGAAGTAGGTAAGCCCTGTAGCGGAGAGATTAAGCCTTGCGATGTATTGGACCTAAATTATTTATTGATGTTTCCATAACTGCAACATTTCTCTTTTTATATTTCATTCTTTAAAAATCTCCAAACATTTACTGGGCATGATGGCGGTCCTCATGATTAGATAATTATTACCTTCAATACATGACTCTTTAGTCAACAGCATGAAAAGAGCTCTTGGTTTATGGCTTTGCTCATGGGGATAGTTAAGATAATTGGGAAATAATCAGAGTTACAAAACATCAACGAACCTCACTTAGGTGATGCTCCTGAAGAAGCCAGAAAATGCTCATGTGTTTCTCACGAAAATTTTTTGAACTTTCTTCATCTCTTTGGTTTATATGTGGTGATAATAAAAAATAACTCACATTTACATGACTCTTCAAGATTATAAAGCATTTAATACACGTTATCTAATGTGAGCCCCTCGGGATCTAAATGAAATAGACAGTGCACATATTATTACATCTATTTTACACACACACACCCTGAGGCTTAGGAGTATTATGTCATTAAAGAAAATAGTTTTTAACCTAGAAAGAAAGAATGGAAATGGCAACTAGGGAGGGAATAGCCCAGATAAGTAAGGATGTAACAAAGGAATTTAGCTCACTTTGCTAAATTGCAGAGGACTCCTTAAAAAGAAGTCGATGTCGGAAAATAGGCTGATGTGATCTCTCGGCCGTGCTCTCGGCCACCTCTGAAAATGCCCTCTGTGATTTTAGATGTCCAATAGTTATCAGATATAATTAACAATAAGAATTTTTCTGTAAATCATATCTTTGCTTCTCATTCTTTATGCTTTTCTACTGTTTGCAGTTTTTTTTTCCTATTTTTGCCTAGTTTCACTTGGTTCTGATATTTCTTTATATATGTATATATTTTTATATCTGCTAACACCAAACCTCTACTTATTCCCCTTTATTTCGTCATATTACTACCTTAGTACAGTCCAATCATTTACCTGTGATATTTACCCGCTTTTTTGGTTATGTTTATTTCCGAAATAAAATTCCTCAAGACGGTAGAGTAGAAGCACGAACTTGGTGTGAGCCCCCCAGTCCAATCACTTCCAATAAAAGTAAAAAATGACTCTAAACAAACGTTAGAGGTACAGAACCATAAAGTGACAGAAACAAATCTCCTGCTGAAGGAAGCCTGGCAGTCTGACATAAAGGGTATATCACAGCGCACTAGGAGCCAAGGACAGTCCCACATGAGCCACTTGGTTCTAGCTCCAGGATGGCCCAGACCAGCTATGGCCAGAGGAGACTTCAGGAGACTGAATCACCAGCAGCTAATGGTTGTTTCCAGACTTCTCAACCCATAAACATAAAAGACAAAGTAAAAGGTCAGTGTAGAACTTTGTTGGAATGGGACAGAGGGAGGGAGGAAGAAAGAGTGAGGTCCAGCCCCTGCCCCCTGGGGGATAAAAGCAGCTGAGGTCCAATGGTTATGCAATCCCTGTGTGGTTGCTTCAGTACCTCTGGACTTCAGATTGTAGGGGGACCAAGAGACCATTCAAAGGGTAATCGCTTTTGCTTTAACCTGCTTGGATCTGGAATGTGGTCTTGTGTGGTGTTCCTGGGGTGTGTGACCAGTGAGCCAGATCTTGTGGGGGCTGTAGAAATGGCACCCTCCTAATAGCTCTGGCAGCTGTGAAAACTGCAAGAATTTTGGACAAAGCTGGAAGCAGAGTTCTGTTGTGGCAAAGAGCTTAAAAGTCATTTAATTGGCTGGCATTATGACCAAGCAGAGGAAGTACCAACAGACCATAGGATCCTTTTTGGGAGACAGAAAGGATCAAGGCATGGAGTGGGAGGAAAACAGCAAAGTCAGAACTCCTGCATCAAAAGCCTCCAAGAAAAATATGAATTGGTTACAGGCCATGGAGGAGCTCAAGAAGGATTTTGAAACTCAAGTAAGAAGTAAAGGAAAAATGGGAAGAGAAATGAGAATGATGCAAGAAAATCATGAAAAGTGAGTCAACAGCCTGCTAAAAGAGACCAAAAAATACACTTAAGAGAATAACACCTTAAAAAATAGAGTAACTCAAATTGCAAAAGAAGTCTAAAAAACTCAGTGAGGAGAAGAAGATCTTAAAAAGACAAATTTGCCAGAAAGAAAAGGAATTTCAACAACTCACTGAAGATGATAACTCCTTCAAAATTAGACTGGAGCAATTGGAAGCTAGTGACTTTATGAGAAATCAAGATACTATAAAACAATCAAAATAAATGAAAAATAGAAGGGATTTTGAAATATCTCGTTGGAAAAACCACTGACATGGAAAATAGATCCAGGAGATATAACTTAAAAATTATTGGAATACTTGAAAGCCATGACCAAAAAAAGAGCCTAGACACCATCCTTCAAGAAAGTATCAAGCAAAGTAGCCCTGATATTCTTGGACCAGATAGCTAAGTAAAAATCAAAAGAATTCACCAATCACCTCTTGAAAAAGATCCCAAAAAGAAAACTGCTAGGAATATTATAGTCAAATTCCAGAGCTCCCAGGTCAAGGAGAAAATACTGCAAGCAGTCAGGAAGAAAATATTTGAGTATTGTGGAAACACAATCAGGATAACAGAAGACCTACCTTCTACCTTAAGGGATTGCAGGGCTTGGAATATGAAATTCCAGAGGTCCAGGGAGCTGGGATTAAAACCAAGAATCACCTAACCAGCAAAATTGAGTATAATGCTACAGGGAAAAATATGGTCATTCAATGAAATAGAGGACTTTCAAGTATTCTTGATGAAAAAACCAGAGCTGAACAGAACATTTGACTTTCAAATACAAGGAGTAACAGAAGCATGAGAAGGTAAACAGGAAAAAGAAAGCATAAGGAACTTATTAAAGTTGGACTATTTACATTCCTACACAGAAAAACAATAATTGTAACTCATAAGACTTTTCTCAGCATGAGGATAGCTGAAGGGAATATACATGCATATATATATACACACACACACACATATATATATACACACACATATACATATGTGTGTGTGTCTATGCCTGTGTGTGTACAATACATTTATATGTATAGGAGGATGCATGTGTATATAAATGTATATGTGAGTGTGGGCATTTGTATATTCATGAATGCATAGACAAAGGGCTCAGGATGAGTTCAATATGAAGTAATTATATCTAAAAAATAAAACTAAGAGGGGAAAGAAGTTTTTATTGAGAGAAGGAGAAAGGGAGATATAAATTAGGGTAAATTATCTCATATACAAGAGGCAAGAGAAATCTGTTACAATGGAGGGGAAGAGCAGGGGAGGTGAAAGGGAATGGGACAAGCTCACTCTCATTGAATTTGGCTTAAGGAGGGAATAACAAACACACTCAATTGGGTATTTTACCCTACAGAAAAATAGGGGGGAAGGGGATAAGAGGAGGGATTATAGAAGGGAGGGCAGATTGGGGGAGAAGGTAGTTAGAAGCAAACATTTTTGAAAAGGGATAGGGTCAAAGGAGAAAACAGAATAAGTGGGGGCCTGGATAGGATGGAGGGACATATAGTTAGTGTTCCACAATATAACTACAATGGAAATTATTTGGGTAACTACATATATACAATCTATATTAAATTGCTTATCTTCCCAGTAGGGGTGGGTAAGGAGGCAAGAAGGGGGAAAATCTGGAATTCAAAGTTTTAAAAACAAATGTTTAAAAAAATTGTTTCTTACATGCAACTGGGAAATGAGATATACAGGCACTGAATTATGGAAATCCATCTTGCCCTCCTAAAAAGATAGGGGGTAATGATGGAAGATATAAGAGACAACAGATTGGGGGAAGGGGTATTTAGTAGGCTTGCTATTTTGGGGTGTGGGGTAGGGGAAAGACAAGGAGATAAAATTGTAACTCAAAATCTTGTGGAAATTCATGTTGAAAAATAAAATAAATAATTTTTAAAAATATCTCATACTACAAATTTTTTGTTTCTGCTCTTTTTTAAATTTTATGTTTATTTTTATTTTATGTCATTCATTTCCTCAAGATTTTGAGTTACAAATTTTCTCCCCGCCTTTCCCCTACCCACCACCCCAAAACAGCAATACCACTATATACCACCTCCCCCAATCTGCTCTCTCCTATATCCTCCCCCATTTCCCCTCTGACTTTCCTACAGGGCAAGATGGATCTCTATACACCAGTGCCTGTATATCTTATTTCCCAGTTGCATGTAAAAAAAATTATATATATATATTCCCATTCCCTTTTGCCTTCCTGTTCTTCCCCTCCATTTTAAGTTTTCCCTTGCCTCTTCTCTATGGGATAATTTATCCCATTCTGTCTCTCCCCATCTCCTCTACTTATATTCCTCTCTCACCTCCCAATTTCACCTTTTAAGAATCATCCCTTCCTATTCAACTGGTCCAATGCCCTCTGTCTATGTATACCTGTAGACATATATACACACAATATATATTCATACACCCATATACCTTCCTATATAGATATATGTATGTATGTATACATACATGCATATGTATACACACACATTTATATTCCCTTCAACTATTCTCATACTGAGAAAAGTTTCTTAAGTTACAATTATTGTTTTTCCATGTAGGAATGTAAATGGTTTACCTGTGATAATTTCCTTATGATTTCTTTTCCCTGTTTACCTTCTCATGTTTCTCTTGTTTCTTGTATCTGAATGTCAAATTTTCTATTCAACTCTTGTTTTTTCATCAAGAATGCTTGAAAGTCCTCTATTTCATTGACTGACCATATTTTCACCTGAAATATGATACTCAGTTTTTCTGGGTATTTGATTCTTGGTTTTAATCCCAGCTACTTTGACCTCTGGAATTTCATATTCCAAGCCCTTCAATCAATCAGTGTAGGACCTTCCAGATCCTGTGTTTCCACAATATTCAAAAATTGTTTCTTCTTGGCTGCTTGTAATATTTTCTCCTTGATCTGGGAATTCCAGTACCTATGTATTCTAATATATATCTTATAATATTCCTAGGAGATTTCTTTTGGGGATCTCTTCAAGAGGTGATTTCTGGATTCTTTCAACCTCTATTTTACCCTCTGGTTCTAAAATATCAGGGCAGTTTTCATTGAGAATTTCTTAAAGGATGATTTCTAGGTTCTTTTTTTTATCATGGCTTTCAGGTAGTCTAATAATTTTTAAATTATCCCTCCTAGATCTATTTTCCAGGTCAGTGGTTTTTCCAATGAGATATTTCATATTGCCTTCCATTTTTTTTCCTTCTTTTGGATCTGTTTAATAGTATCTTGATTTCTCATAAAGTCATTAGCGTCCATTTGTTCCAATCTAATTCTGAAGAAATTATTCTCTTCAGTGAGCTTTTGAGACTCTTTTTCCATCTGGGAAATTCAGCTTCTTAAGGCATTCTTCTCATTACCTTTTTGAGCCTCTTTTGCCATTTGAGTTAGTCTAGTTTTTAAGGTGTTATTGTCTTCAGTCAGGTTGTTGACTCTCTTTTCATGATTTTCTTGCATCATTCTTATTTCTCTTCCCAATTTTTCCTCCACTTCTCTTATTTGGTTTTCAAAATCCTTCTTAATGGGTGGCCAGGTAGCACAGCGAGTAAGAGCACTGGCTCCAGTGTTGGGATGACCTGGGGATCAAATCTGGGCTCAGATACTTAGCACCACACCCAGAAATAACTGGCCGTGTAACCTTGAGCAAGCTACTTAACCCGAATTACTTTTTAAAAAATCCTTCTTAAACTCCTCTATGGCCTACAACCAGCTCATATTTGTCTTGGAAGCTTTTGATTCAGGAGTTCTAATGTCATTGTCTTCCTCCATGCTTTGATCCTTTATGTCCCCAAAAAAGGAGTCCAAATTTGGATCACTGTGCTTGCTTTGTTTTTTCGCTTGCTCATGTTGCCACTCAATTATTTAACTTTTGAACTTTTTGCCACAGTGGAACTCTGCTACCAGAGAGGAGAGCTTTGTCCCAAATTGCTGGGGTTTTCTCAGCTGCTGGAGCTATTAATTAGCTGCCCTCTCAGAAGCCTCCACTGGCTCTGGCACACTAGTCACTCACCCCATGACCTCCACCCTAGACAGCAATCCATATCCAAGCAGGTTAAAGCAAGAACAGTTGCTTTTTTCCCCTACAATCTGCAGGCCAGGCGCTCTGAAGCAGACACTCAGCTATGACTGCCACACCTCAGCCGCTTTTCCCTCCCAGGGACAGAGGTCACACCACACTCCTGGACTCCCAAAGTCTACTGACCTCTCACTTTGTCTTTGGCATTTATGGGTTGATAATTCTGGAAAGCGCCACAGCTTCTGATCATGCACTCTCCTGACGTCCCTCTAGCCGCGGCTAGTGGGGCCATCCTATGGCTAAAGCCAGTGACTCACATGGGCCTGGGATCTGCTCCCAACATGCTGTGATCAACCCTTCCTGCCAGTCTTCCAGGCTGTCTTCAGTGGGAGGTTTGTTTCTCTCTGTCACTTTGTGTGTTCTGTAGCCCTAAACTTTGTTTAGAGTCATTTTTTATAGATATTTGAGGTTGTTGTGGGAGGGTACACAGGGAGTCTTCCTGCTTCTATGCTCCCATAGGCTCCTCCTCCTCATAAAACAATTTGTGTTAGATCTCAAACAGCTATGTAGCTTCCAACTAAAGATTTTTTAATTCATTCTATGCTTTTCTGCATGACTTAAGAACTTGATTAGACCTTCATATCCAAAAGAATAATCATTATTTATTCCCTGATGCTCATTAAACAAAATCTGGATTGCCTTTATTAGATTTACTGTAGAGGGGGATCTTATTCAATTATGTATTGCACTAACTGCTTCCTGTAGGCCTTTTTCAGTTCTAAAACTCTGTGATTCTGTTACCTGCCAAAGTCACACAGGGGCAATTTCCAGATTTGGTACTCAGATCCAGGAATCTTCTGATTTCCAGTCCAGGGTTCTTTCCATTGAATCATATTGCTTTTCTAACATTGTTAGCATTGTCTAAATAATGAGAATGATTTACAATGGGCAGCATATATTCAATCTATCTTAGGAATATTCCTCCATTTGTGAGAGAGTCAAAGATGCAAATAGTAAAAAAATTATCTCCAAAAGGATGATCTTGGGCAAAATTATGAACTGAGTATAATCTTGACCGAGATGCTTCTTCCTGACTTTAACTGCACTTAATCTCAGGGGAGGATACAACTTAGCGATTCCCAAACACTTATGAATAGCAAACCTTCATATACATTCTCTATTCCAATTGAATTGGCCTACTAGATGGACCCCATATATAACATTCCATTTGTACTCTCCATGCTGTTCTGCATGAGACCCTGAATATATCTGAAATGTATTCCTTCCTCATTTCCACCTCATAAAATCCTTGAACTACTTTCCTTCTGAAGTTTTTATGTGTGTGTATATATACTGTATTTATTCCACAAGCTGCCATGTTTCATTGTTAATAGAGTACCAATCTTAGAATTAGAAAGATCTAATTCTGACACATTCTAGCTGATTGAACAAGAGGAAATCCCTTAACTTCTTTATGGTCATGGATTGCTCTCTAAGAGAACATTACCAAAAACTGATATGAAGTGATGCAGGGAGTTTCTATACTATTACTCCACCATATCAATGTAATCACAAGTCCAGGCCAAAAATACATTATTTTGATATTCATGGTATCACAAATTTAGAATTATGAAGGACTTTGAATTTAAGTCATCTAATGTAATAGTTTCTGAAACAATAATAACAAGAATAATATCCAGCATTTATATAACACTTCAAGGTTTTTCAAGTGCTTCCATTTAGGTATCACAGTAGAATCTAGAATACCTGAGTCCAAATCTGATCCCTCCCAAGGTTGTTGTGAGGTTTAAGTGAATTATTTAAGAAAAAAAAAACTTAGCAAACATGCTATACAAATGCTTGCTATCATCATCATCATCATCATCATCATCATCATCATTATCATCTTATTTGTCCCTCACAACAGCCCTGTGAGATAGGTACCATTTTTTACTATTTTATGCCCATTTTACAGATGAGGAAAATAAGGCTGAGGATATTTAGGTAAATTCCTTGGGGGTCATATGACCTTTAAGCACCTAAGGCAAAATTTAAATTCAGGTCTTCCCAACTGCAAGACCAGCTTTCTATCCACTGCATTAAAATCCCTTTAGTTTCCCATTAAGTACTAAGTATGGAGTTCTTTTCAGTTAACAAGATTTAAACACATTTCTATGATGATCATAGCAATTATCATCATAAATAAGCTTATTCTAGCCAAATTAACTTTTAAGCCTTTATGAAGCCCTCACATCTGTATGATGCCAATAAAGCACAATTTGCTCCATTGACTAATGCCCCTAGGACTGTTAATGAGCAATAATTTCTTGATGTTCCAATTTGATAATTTAAGAGACAGGTTATGGGATAGGACCAAAGGTTTTTGATGAGTCCAATCCAGAGCAGGAAATGATTTACAAGTTTCTTTCTTAAAATTAATTCTCTGCACAAAACAATACACATTAATTAAGCACCTATCATTTGTAAGGCAAACAGAAAACAGCTCTTGCCCTCAAGGCCTTTATATCCTATCAAACGAGATAAGATTTATGCAAATGTGTATGTTTATATATATGCATGTATGTATGTGTATATACATACGTGTGCATAGAGAGCACTGGGCTTAGTATCAGGAAGACTCATCTTCATGAGGGGAAATCCAGCCTTTGACACTTATTAGCTCTATGATTCACCTAACCCCGTTTACCCAGGTTTCCTCATTTGTAACATGAGCTGGGAAAGGACATAGCAAACCACCCCCAGTATATTTACCAAGAAAACCCCAAATGGGTCATGAAGAGTCAGACACAACTGAAACTGACTGAACAACAACATATATATGTGCACATTAACATAGACAAAATAAATGCAAGATTATTTGGGGGCAAAGCCTCTAGGAGGTGGAGGGAAAGGTCAGTACAGGCTTCATATAAAAGATGGCTGTTACAGAGCTTTGAAGGAAAGAAAGATTCCAAACAAGTTTCTGAATAGAACTGTCACGCTGCAGTCAGTGGAGAGAGTGACAGTAGTGACAGCTTGTGACAAGAGAGTGATGAGGCTGTGTAAAAGCTGACAGAGTTTGAGTCATTGTGAATATTTACGATAGTGCGCTCATATGGATCTCCAGGTTGGCCTAAGAGCCTCTGATGTGCCTTCAAATTCAAAGATACTGTGAATGTTCATCAGGGTTAATAGGTTAGAAAAAAAAATAAATCTGTTTGAAGGATACTCTATACTAATACTGTTTCTATAGGAACCACTTCTCAGCAACTGAAATGAAATCACCTTGAAACAAATGAATACTTTCTATGTGCAACTAGGATAGAAGCTGACAAGTGTTCTATTTTATCATGAAAATACAAAAAAAAAAAAGGAAAGATTTTTTTTTTAGGTCACTTGGTGACCAAGGCTATGAGTTCCTATGATGAATACACATACAGACACATTCATATTCTACTGGGAGACAAACAATATATGTACCCAAGTACATAGATGAAGAAGAAAGAAAATACAAGAAGAAGAAGAAAATAAAATACAAGGTAATCTGGTGGTAAATGTGGGGAGTAAGGAAATCTTGATAAAGAAGATGGTACATGAACTAAGCTCTGAAGGAAAATAATTTGTAGAGGCATCAATGAGGAAGAAATGGATTCCAGACATAATGGGTGTTTGTTGTGAGTTCATAGATGTAGAAGATGGATTAAGTTTTACAAAGAGCTAATTAGTCTGGATCGAACATAGTATGTATAAAGGTGAAATCAGACTGGAAAGGTAAAGTGAAGTTATGTTCAACATATATAATATTCAATGCATGGACATAGTTTGCCAGCTTTACACTTACTAAACACATTTTTGAACTCTCTAAATTCCCACTATAAATTCACAGAAAAATCTATCATGCTATTCTCACTAATTCTCTTATTCTGCTTCTTTCCCCATTTTAATAATTTCTCCCTCATGTTGGCATATGTAATATACATGTATGTGCACATGCTATGCGAATATATTACATGTATACATGTCTTATGTAATAGAATACATACACAATATGATACCTACACCATATACTGTATATATAGTGTATACTGTATATAGTACATATGTGTGTTTGTACATGTGTGTTCACACATGTATACTTACGTATCAAGATGAAAAGTTTGTGTTTTATCCTAAACATATAGGATACAGAGCGTCACTGAAGGTTTTTGAGTAAAAGAGTGACATTGTCAGAACTGTGTCATATGGAAATTATTTTGTCAGCTAAGAGGAAGATGACTTAGAAAGAAGAGAAACTATAAACAAGAAGACCAGTTAGTAGACTATTAAAAAAAACAGGAAAAGGTGATGAGGGCCTCAGTTTCCTCCTCTGTAAATGAGGGGGTGAGACTAGATGATCTATAAAGTGCTGTCTGACAGCAACAGTCTGTCAGCCTATAATGTTCCTGACAGTGATGCCATTCACATAGGAATGCAATTTAAAAGCCTATAATTTTTGAACCTATGTATCCCATAGTTTGCTCTTTGAAGCTTTACTTTCTTAGTTCTTAACTTACCTGAAGCTTTTTGCTCCCAAAAAATGTAACTTTGCTATATCAAAAGGTGGCTTGCCAGATTGATTTGTCTCTGACTGCTGTACCTAGCAATTTCTCACAGCCCAATTTTCAATAACAGCCTTCTTGCTGTCCAGTTAGTGAACTGAAGCAAAGGTTACTATTCTCCTCCCAAGAGGAAGTCACTTCTTCTGTCATTCTGATACTCCAATATCCAGTATTCCAATATTCAAATGGATCTATGATCTCAGTGATGGGCATAGTCACCTCCTCCGGTGATGCAAATCACCATCCATTCACGATGATCCATTTGCCCATAATTTTGCTAAATTGGCCAGGAGGAATTATTCAATGTGCTGGTTATCTTTCTTGCATTCTCTTGTGTCATCTTGGGGGGGGGGCAGAGTTCTACAATGTCACCACATTTTTCTTTCTTCTCCCTGCCTTCAGTATTTTAAAATAATCAGACCTGTGACTTCAGTGGTATAGGTAACACCCGGGGAGGAAATTTCCTTTACCCCTACCAACTGAGACCAGTTCTACAACTTTGAAACTGAGAGATTTTTTAAGGGTGAATAATGTTATGAGTATGCTCACAGTAGATAACTTCTATTGAACCACGGTAACCTCTAAGATTCTTTCGACCTCTCACAAAGAGAGAATATACTGGAAAGAGGACTAGATCCAAATCTGGTGACTTGGAATCTTACCTCTGTTCTGTCACATACTGGTTACATTGTCCTGAAATGTGCCTCTTATTCAGTCTCCTTATCATGGAAATAACATGCCTTTAACATGGAGATAACACTTTTGCAACTTCATGGAAAAGAAAAGGTCTAGCCTCTATTTAATGACATTTAATAATGTTAAAAGTGTGTTAGTTAACATGTTAGTGGGCACATCATTCCATAGCTGATATAATCTAGAATGAACTATTTCCATATTTCTTGAAGCTGCATGTTGGTACTTTTCTCTCCTAGTACTTAGTGTTTTTTTTAATTTCCCATTGATGTATAATTCTTCATAATCCTTCTCATACACTCACACACACGTATACACACACACACACACACCACTATACACACCAAAAGGAACCGTTTCTATCACATTGGATTGAAACAAGAAAGGTCCTTATGCTGAGGATGTCCATTACCTTTGGCATTATACATAGACAAGCTTTTAAATGCCTTTCTCTTCCAGTTACCATGACTACTGAACAAGGTTAGACCAACTCAGACGTTATAGATAACTGCCTGCTAGGAATTTTGTGGGGTTCCACAAAGCCCCTCATTATGTACAGAAGATTTCCCCCTTTGAAAGCAGAAGTGGTCTGCTATACCTGCTTCCTAGAAGTGGTACATATAGCTAGGTCCCAATTAGTGGTAGTAATGAACATCCTAAAGAGGTCATATTTTTCCAATTCACAATGCATATTTCTGTTGGACTAGATCCAATCACCATAGTTTATATAATTAAAACTTTAAATAGAATTCAAAGATACATATAAGTTTTTTTCAGACCAAGCATACTTTCCAGGACTCGATGAGAAAGCCATGCCAACTATAAAGATCAAACACTCTTTACTTACCAACTACTGGCCCTGATTACAATTTAATTTCTCAAATGTATTTTAAGTAGGATTGATCAATCAATCAATAAACTTAAATTAAAATCAATCAATAAATATATTGTGTATATATTGCATGTCAGGCATTATGCTAAGCACTGGGGCTACAAAAAGAGGCAAAAGGCAGTCACTGCTCCCAAGAAACTTACAATCTAATGAGATCACACAATTTTCATCTGGAGAGTTATTTAAAAGTAATTTTGTACAATTCTTACATTTTACTGTGAGTTAACTGGGGCGCAGAAATATTCTGACTTGCCTAATGTCATAGAACTAGTAAATAGCTGAGATTAATTTCAAACCCACATCCTCTGACTCCAAAGCCATTACAATGCCTGTGTTTGAAATGCCACATTTCAATTTTCCTGTATCACATTTAAAAGGAGTCCATAGAAAGCTTGGGTAACAGCTTGAGAATACAAATTCCTTTTCAAATATGTGAAATACTTCCATCTCCTGTGGGGGAAAAATAAAGAACAGTGCTCTTCACAGTTTCACATCTAAGATTTACATAGTGGTAGAAGTATAAGTAGAAGCTCAAATCTGGCTACAGACACTTACTAGCTGTGTGACCTTGGGCAAGTCACTTAATCATGTTTGCCTCAGTTTCCTCATCAATAACATGAGCTTGAAAAGGAAATGGCAAGCCACTCCAGTTTCTTTGCTAAGAAAATCCCAAATGCAGTCATAGTCAGACATGACTGAAAAACAATTGAAAAACAAAAGCAGTACACTACATCTGGGCTATCTTATTGACTTCCATTTCCTTTTTGGAAAAAAAAATATATTCTTTTTATCCACCCCATGGACCAGGACAATGAGAATTCCCCTTTACAGTTTACCAAGGACTTTTCTAGCAACAACCTTAGAAAATAGGTAATAGAATTATCAGTCCCATCTTAGAGGAAAACAGAGGCCCAGGGAGATGAGAAGATTCAAGGGCTTGCCCAAAGGGACAAGGCCAAGAAGAGGTAAAGTTGGGAATCCCACCCAGATTATTAAATGGCCATTACATAATTCTGCACTACCTCCTAGGCATGAAATACTTACAAGGTGTTTTTGTTTGTCTTTGTGTCTCTGGAAAATTGGGTATCACTTACTTTATTTAGATTTTCTGATTTTGTTCCTCTGACCCTGCTATTTCTTCATATTCCTTTGTGATGACTCATTTTGTCTGCTTCTGTGAGAAGATCTTCGAGAGACTTATTTCCTTTCACAGTATTTTTTTTCCTTTCCTGTGTATTAGTGCCCCCCCGCCCCCACTTTTCCTTTTAGTACCATTTCCTTAACAACTGTTAATTTCTCTGGGGTTCTCCATTGCATAAACATCTCTCCTCTACAATCCTATTATTTCCTTAAATTTGTTAAAATTGATTTCCTTTATTTTGATGATTTGCCTTCATCCTTTTACCAATCCTGTCCATGATGAATTCACTTTTTACCAGTATTCCATTCATGCTTTAAATCCTTCACTAACTTTCCCCTCTTCTAATGAAAGAAGGCTTACAAGAAAGTAAACAAATAAATAAAGTGATTCTCCCAAGTAAGGAAAAGTTATATATCAGTAAGTGCTAGTTTGTGACCCATACTCTACCTTTTTTATTTAACTGATGTTCCAATATCAATTCTTCAATATTAAGACCTCTTTATGGTTATTTTGCTAAGTTACTTAAAGAACGTTTAGCCTCTTATCTTTGTTAGAAGAGCAAGCATTATTGCTTATTACTCAACAATTAAATTACCATTTATTAAACAACATTTATTATAAAACAAACTTGGGCACGTGCTGAGATGCAGCATAAAAGACATCATGGAAGACTTAGAGTTCCAGAAAAGGTGGTGAGTTTGTCTTGCAGTTAGTGGATAGACAATGGATTGATAGCTTGACTGCTGCGCTAATATTCATGATATTTTAAAAAACAAAAATATTAATAATAACAAAATAGGTCCTCCAGCTCAATGTCTGTGCCCATCTTGGAGTATTTGTGAGAAAATATAGACAAAAATCACATTTATGGAAAGATAAAGGTAAAGAATCTTCCAATAGGATAAAAAGGAGGAAATGGATAAAATCACAAGGCGAATATCATTTCTTGCTTTATTTATCTTTTGTAATTTCATATCCTAGTAGATACTACTGTAACTATCACACTCTTTGAGGCTTCCAATTGTTTTATTGCAGTTTTTACGTCTCAGCACTTTGTAGAGTATGTGTCACATGTTGGGGTTGAGTCTTCAGTTATTTTCAACTCTAGGTGATCCCATTTGGGGTTTCCTTGGCAAAGATACCAGAGCGTTTTGCAGTTTCCTTCTCCAGTTCATTTTATAGATAAGGAAGTGAGGCAAACAGGGTTAAAGTAATTTGCCCAGGGTCACACAGCTAGTAAGTATATGCTGGATTTGAACTCAGGTCCTCAGCTCCAGGGCCAGTGCTCTACCCACTGTTGCACCTATATACTCCCATCTGGCACATAATAATCACTTTAAAATTCTCAGTGAATTAAAGAATCAATATATCAATGAACCAAAGAATCAGGAAATGAGTCAGTGGATGTATGAATGAATTGATGAAGATTCAAGAGGAAATAAACACAGACTCTAATCTTAAAGAGTTTACAGATGAACAAGGAGAAAGCATGTATACAAATAATTGTGATATAAACAAAGGAGAGACTCAAGCAAGATATTATGAAAAATGCTTTGGGATGGTATAGACTTCTTTCAGCTGGAGGGCTTCTGCTCCATTCTGTGTTTAGTATTCAAGTTCTTTTTCTCCCTCTGGTGTCCTTGAGGAATTCCACAGAGAAAATGTAGTGTAAAGAAAGAATGATGGATTTGAAATCGGAAAACATGGGTTCAAATCCTATCTTTGCCATTAACCAGCAATGTAAACCTGGGCACATCACTTAACCTCTTCATGCTTCAGGTTCATCATTTGTAAAATAAAGAGATTAGACTCAAAGGCCTCTGGACACTTTTCTAGCTTTAAATCTGTTATCTTTTAATCCTTAATGTAGTGGACATTCCCATCTTCTTCTGCTTCAGTAGCATCCTACTTCCTAAAGAATCAGTCTAGGGTTCGTCATCACCCAAATTTCCTGTCACACATGTGTCACATTAAGCTGGAACTAGATTTACTAACCCAAGCACCAAGCTAATCCCATTTATTCTTTCCATTTGTCTTCATGTTTCTGTTAGTGTCATATGCATGCCTTCTCTTTCCCTGTGCCCTCACTTTCTGCTCTCTTGAAATTCATGATTTATGTGTTGAAAATAACTTGAGGTTTCAAAACACTTGCTTGTGCTTTGTCTGAGTGGAGTATGGGGGTGGGCATTATTGTAACTCCTGGGAAATGTCAAGGTTTATTTTTTTAATATAACTGCCAGTACAAAATTCCTATTATATTTCTGGACCATAAAAAGACACTTTCCGATCCACTGCATGCAATGGTGTTATAGGGCAAAGATTTCCCTTTCCTGCATCTTTTGGATAATCATTTTTGGTTTAACTCATGAAGGGGCTCTTTGGTGCACTGGATGTGGGAATGTGTTGATAACTTTAATAGACAGCTGTGAAATTGAGCATATACTTAAACAGTGATTTGTCCTGGCTGTAACCACAATATGTAGTATGCTACAAGAAGAAAGTGACACATTTCAAAAAGTGTGAGACTTTGTCATTTATCAGATCTTAAATGACAAGATTGAATCAACCCCTCCCTCACCCACTACACATACAGTCTAACACTATTTGGCATATTATAAGTATTGAGGGATGCAAACCAAACTAAGTCTATGACTGTGTGCATATAGCAGTCATGTCAGTCCTCCATGGCAGAAACATTCTAAAAGGTACAGGTGAGAACAGGCCCTTGGTAGCCCAGCACTAATTCAGGTTTCTTATTGATCCCATTTTGTCCCTGGCCCTGGTTCTAAGAATCAGTCTTTTTCCTTGCTTCTTTGTGGCCAGGATATTGTTTTCACTCCAATCAATGCCTCGGTCCCTATCACGGTTCTCTACTTAATATTCCACTTCCTTTAGGAGCAGGCTTCTTTCTTGTGTCCCCAAGTTCTTCTAGAGCCTTGAATGCTGCCCCTAAAGCCAAGTTCTCAGGAGAGAAAATGTAAAAGTCACTGCAAAGACTCCCCGTTTCTGCCTGGTCCCTTGCCCAAACCTCAAACCTTTGCTGATTGTCCACTGATAGGGCTACCATCCTCTACCACCTCCTAAGCCTTGTCCTTTTGTAGTAGTAGGTGTGCACTGGTCTTGGGACTCAGGAGAGAAGTATCTTGAGATCTTGCCTCTGGAACTTACTAGCTCTATGACACGGGAAAGTCACCTTTATCCCTTCTGAGTCTCAGTTTTCTCATCTGTAAAGAGACAGTAATAACAGCTATAGTAGTCACCTCACAGGATTGGTGAGAGATTCAAACAAGGTAATGTGTGTGGAGTATACCACTAACCTTAAAGTATTTAATAAATATAAGCAATTATGGTGATGATTACAATCATCATTGCCTTTTGCTATTTTCTTCTGGAATCCATTGCCTACCTTCCTAGACCTCTCCCTGTTACCTGCCCTGACCTATGCCTTTATCTACTTACCAATTCCCTGACTTCTGAATTGTGCTAGTCACATTGCCCACATTCCCAGCCACCTCTATCCATATCAATCTTATCCAGTTTTATAAAACAAACCTTTGGGATACTTATATATTGACCCATTCTCTCCCCATCCCTCCTCTCACCCAGCTTATGAAGTAACTAAAAACACACAACAGCGTTTCTGAGATGTCCTTTCCTTCATAAGTTAGAAGCAAGAAAATTAATGGCTCTAGTTATCTTGCAATTTCTCACAACTTTCAGAGCAAGACCATGATCAGAATCTTCAGATTTCAAAAGCTGGCATAGGGAGGATCTGAATTCAAATTCTACCTGTGACATATATTAGTTGTGTGACATAACCATCACTTAACCCATCAGGGCCTCCATTTCCCCATCTGTAAAAGAAGGACACTAATAGCTGTGGTACCCACTTCATAAAGCTGTTGTGTTGGCACCAAATAGATACCATATGCAAAGTGCTTTAAAAACCCTAATACTAATAAAACTGACATATAACCCTTTAGTCATCTCTCCACATAGCTACCCAGTCGTTCACTTATATTCTTACTCATCTCTTTGACCCCACTATCTTCTTTTCCAGGCTTTAATTTTCTCCTCATTGCTACTTTTATTCCCCTACTTATACTTTGTATTTCAAGGATTAAAGCCATTCCTTAACCCTGGGAGTTTGCACCAAGCTGGACCCTTGGGATCTGGAACCATAGAGATCTCCAAACTTTAACAGACTATGAGATGTGTTGTTATACATGCCACACCCATCTTTTGTGGGCACGTTCATCTGGCTGCAATTTCCATTAAGCAACAAGACGAGCTCAAATGTAATGAGTTCCTAGAACATTAAGTGACTAGCCTGCTGGCATTGAATCACTACTTGCTACCATGTAACTTTGCTAGGTAGGCCTTACACGAATGAATGAGAGACAACGATATGGTTATTCACATCTAAATGGCAAGGATATACAGTACAATTGAAAGGAGATTAAACAGATTGAGGTACAATTTGATGGGACACAACTGACCTGTTGGATTTTGGGGAAGAAGAGGAGAAGACATACCAATCTTGCATATGGTAAATGTAAATGTGGGCAATTGGAAACTGGACCACTATTTTAGAACTGAAATAAGGCTTAGAGGTAAACTGGTCTTACTCCCTCATTTTATAGATGAGGACAGCAGAGGCACAGAAAGTTTAAGTAGCTTGTCCGAGATTGCACAGGGAGTGAATGGCAGAGTTGGCCCTGACTCTAAATGCACCCTCTCTTGACACTGCAGCACTCTGCCTCCACTTTTAAAACCTGCCAACTGCTGCAAAACAGGCAAATATTTTCTAAAGGCTTTTTCCATACTTCTTAGTCTAGGAAGAAGGTTAGCTGCTTTGGCTAACACTCATTTCAATGAAGAGTAAAATATTAATATCGTGTTTCTAATAGAAACTACAACCAGCACATCCCTGAAAAACTCTATTAATCTTCATAATGACCTTCTGAGGCAGGTGAAAAGAATGCACACATTTTACAGATAGGAAAACCAAGATATAGAGATATTAGGTAAAGGTCACGAATCTGAAAAGGAAAAAAAAAAGGCAACAACAATGGAACAAGAGGTATGTTTTAGTGAATTATGACTTGCCTCTAGTTGCCTCAGATCAGTTCTCTTCCTAGTTATGAGAGTTTTTTTCCTGCCAAATGGCATTTCTAGCAGAAATAAATGCTTTATAAATCCATTTCCATTGAAACTTGAATTCAGTAAAGTCAATCTTATTTTAGAACATTTGTGCTCTCTCTACTTTTAAAAATCATTTAAAGTTCCACTTATCAAGATCATATTTCTTTTTTACTGCCAGAAGATCACAAATGCCTACAAGGCAGAAAACTTCCTGTTGAACAAGGGAGATTAGCCGAGGCTTTCAAAAAAAGATTAATTCATCTACAGAAATACAGTTGGTATTGCTTAAGATGATGGTTTTCTTAGCGACCATGGCAATGAAAGCAAGATGACTTAATGTTGCTGGCTTTAATGAGGGAGCATTTCCATACTAGCGAATACATCACCCCCCTCAAACTCCCATGGATTTAAACAACTGTAATCACTTTCAAGTGACAAGGGAAAAGAATGACGATCGATAAAATAATATCACAAAAGAGACAGACATGAAGAATTTAAAGTCTGCTAGATACATCTAAAGAAAAGTCCAGTTCTGAAGTGAAATCATTTGTAGGCATCTTGAATTGCCTGATAAGGATTTGGAATGCAATGTTATTTACAAAAGTGAAGTTAACCAAAACCACATGAAGAGAGAATCATTTGTCGTCAATTAGGAGGATGAACACAAACCCACAAAGTATTTTCTGGTAATAACCTTAAAACTTCTTTCCTCTGCCTCAGTACATAGACCCCAAAATAAGTGTTGACTGTATTAGAGGAAATGTTCATCCTGACCCTGCAGAACAACATTGAAAATTTGCAAAAGTGAAATTTTTGACATAGTGTGTCAATAGTTATCTAAGGGACTGGCCTGAAATTCTTGGAGAAACTAATTCTAATTTATTTCAATTTTTCAAAAGAATGTACATCGAGACAAGAGTATAGGGAATGGGAAAAAGGGGAAAATGCAATCCCAAAACCAGTAAGCAACTGTCTGTGTTACTAATCCGAAATAATTGGTCATCACCAAATTAGGTAGCAGATGTCAAGCTTAGCCATACTGGGGAAACATGCTGCTTTTCGTAATTCCAAACTCTATATTTCATTTTAATGTCAGGATAACTTCAAATGGTGAGATGGAATCACAGAATGTCTGAATGAAAGGATGAATAATTGAATAATAAAAGATACAGCATTTATTAAGCATTAACTATGTGCCAGGTACTTCACTAAGTGCTAGAAATACAAATGCAGGGAAGTATGATGGCCTTTGACCTCAAAGGGCTTACATTCTAATGGGGTGGTCAATACATGAAGGGGAGGTAGAAGGTAGAGAGGTAGGATGTAGTAGGCTGAATCCTGACAAGATAAATAAAAGCTTATCTTTCAGAGTCTGGAGTCCCAGGGTCTTCTAGAGTCTAAGATTCAGTGGGAGTGGAATGAGGAAAGCGCGGAAGATGGCTATAGTTTAGGCCATGATTTAGAAATATCTAGAACGTGAGGATGGAATCCTACTTTCTGGGAAGATAAGGCAGGAAGGGCTCAAATATAGTGAGTTGAAAGACCGTCACAGGAGTTGGCCTCCCAGGACTGAATCACTACTTGCTATCACATACTTTGCGAGGTAGGCCTGATATGAATAAAAGAAAGATGACAGTATGGGACCTCTCCATTTAAGTGGCAAGGATACATAGAGCAAGTGAAAGGGACTAGATAGATTGAGGTACAATTTGAAATGATATGCTGTATCTACTAAATGTTGGGAAACAAAAGCAGAAGACAGACCAATCTTGCATATGGTAATTAGAAATGTGGGTAAATGAGAATTGGGTGAACTCAGTGAACGCTGAAAATCTAGCCCAATCTGTTCCTGAGCAAGTATCCCCACTAAAATATACACAAGTGTCATCTAGCATTTTCCTGAGTGAGAAAAAACCCACCATCACCCAAGGCAGTCCATTGCACTTTTCATTAGCTCTAATTGTTATAAGCAGGGCAGTGGAGGTACAGTAGATAGAGTGCCAGGCCTAGAGTCAGGAAGACCTGAATTCAAATCTGACCTCAAAAACTTATTGTGAGATCCTAGGCAAGTCACTTAATTCTGTTTGCCTCAGTTTCCTCATCTGTAAAAATTAGTTGGAGAAGGAAATGGCAAACCACCAAGAAAACCCCAAATGGGATCATGAGGAGTTAGATGACTGAAACAACTGAACAATGATAAGTATTGTTAGAAAGTTTGTTTTTTTTTTCCTTGAAAGAAGCTTAATTCATATCTTCACAGCTTAACTTCTGAGAACACCACGATCTTGGAAAAAATAAAAGCTACAAATACCCAAAGGACAATGGAAAGCAATATGGTGAACAATACATTACCAGTCATGATATCTACATATCTACATAAGAGGCGACACAAAATATACTATTGAAGATATACTTGAACAAAATATAAGGTGTTATCATCATAGAATACAAATTAAAGGCAAAAGAATGAGCCTAGCCAGTACATTGTTACTCTCAAGATCTTAAAAGAAAAAGAGGAAGGCCTCCTGTGTACTGTAGAGTCCTTGTGAAAATATATAGAAAAATCTGGACAAAAGTCACACTGGATGAGAAGGCATGGAGGGATTTCTAGGAGGGAGAACCCCCCCCCCCACACACACACAGATAAAATCACAGATCCTCCAAATACACACAGAATGTATATACTTATGACAGCAATGTAAAATACTGAACTAACAATAGAAATCAGATAAAGGTGCATTTTTTAAACCCACAAAATTAAGCATACATAGCACTCCAAATCAAGGGGATAAAGAGCAGCCCTTAGAAGAAAAAAATTACCCAACCCTGTGCCCTAGAGGGCCCAGGGTGCTACTGTGACTGTTGCCTGATTTTGGAATGATTTTGGAAATTACCAATGGGGATAGAAAGTAAACCCACTAGACTTATTCACATTTATGCCAATCTTCTATCATCATACCATCATGACTGCTACCTTTTCCTTTGCCCTATGGCACCGTGGCGAGTTCTTTCCAGAACTTTCAGTTTGAAAAATGACTCCAATCAGACATCCTTCCTTCTCTAGACCTCACTGTCATGCCATCTCATGGGTACCTTCCACCTCAGCCTCCTAACCTTTCAGCTGTCTTTTATCTTGTCTTTCCCCATTAGAATATAAACTCCTTAGCTGTATAACCTTGGGAAAATTAACCCCAATTGCCCTCCAAAAAAGGCAAAAAAAAAAGAATATAAACTCCTTGCAGACAAGGATTGCCTTTCTCTTTGATTGTATTATGCCCCCAGAATACAGCATAGTACTTGGCATGGGGTTAAGGGCTTAATAAAGGCTTGTTGACTTGACTAGGCTTTGGTTTCATCATCATTGAAGAATGTGACACTATCCCTTCCCACTTCTGCACTCCACCCCCAGGCTGTTGACCATGTGTGCCTTTTTCCTTTTGAAATTCTCCAGGGATAATTATATAAATGTATTTTCCCCTATATTGAAATGTGTTGTTTCATGGCGGTAGGGGGTTTAGGGATGGGGGGGAGGGACAGGACATGAAAAACTGAGGGGACAATAAAAACAGTGTAATTTTCCCTGGTGGAGACCTTGTGCAATATTTTTCCCCAAAACTAATGAGACATAAAAATGTAAGAACCAAAAAACAGACAAAGAAAGAGGCAATAAATAGATATATACAATAATTTTACATATACGTACTAATCTGTGTCTAATGGTAGCCATCTCTAGGGTAAGTGTTGAGACATAGAAAAAGAAAAGAAAAACAAAGAGATGTACATAATAACTATTATATATTTTAAAAGAATAGCAAATTGTACATAATAGATTTGCAGGCTCATGTGCAATCATCTTTATTATCCTATGCTATGGAAATTTTTGTTTTATTCCATAAATTAAAAACAAAATAAATTTTTAAAATGCACATAAAATGGAGAATGGTATAAGGGAGAGTTGTAAACTGGGGTGATTGGAAATATGGTGAAGCCTCCAATAAAAATAAGGATTTTAGGAAAAGGAGTAGGTTTCAGAGAGAAAGCTAATGGGTTCTGTTTTGTATATGTTGAGTTTATAAAGTGCCTACAGAACATTTAATTGGAAATGCCCACTATGCAATTAACAGTGTGATGATAGAACTCAGAGGGTAGACTAGGACCAAAAGGGGAAATTTAGGTATCATATACATAAAAATGATCATTTAGCTTTCCAAAGTTGCTGAGATCACCTAGGGAGACCTCCAGGATTTCCCCCTTGATTTCCATGAAGTATAATAGAAAAAGCTTAATAATAATGTTGCTTTGATCTAGAAGTATGCTGGAGGCCAGCTCATACTGGCTCCCCAGAGTCAATTGTTAAATTTCCTGTGTGAGCATTTACATCTTGGAAATGGCAAACATTAACAAGCAGGGCTTGATTTACTGATTTGCTGAAACTTAAAATGGTGACAGAGAAAATGCTCCTCATTCCAATTAAACTTAAAAGTATATTTTTGGAGGGCTGGTTATTAAACATTTACCAACGCACCTCTGACAGTTAAAGGAATTTTTTTTAACACTATACACTACAAGGAACTGGGCAGACACATGAAGAAGAATGGGACATTAAACTGGGAGTCAGGAGACCTTTCTTCTAAACCCTAACTCTCTCACTAATGAATGGGATTGCCTTAGGCAAGTTAATCAATCTCCCTCCAAGTGCCAATTCTTTCACCTATAAAATGAATAGTTTGATCTGGATGTTCCTTTAAGTTCTAGTTCTGCTCATAAGATGCTGCCCTCCATATACTTAGAATATCTAGTGTTTTCAGTGGGTATTAGAAATAGGAAAAGCCTCAGATGTTCAGAGCAGAGACAAGCTACTTTAGTTATTTCATGTTAACAGCTGAACTGAAACAAAAAGATAGGGAGAATTTGCAATGGCAGAGAGAAGTGACATTCCAGATAGTACATTACCAATTAACAGTAAAATGCAGCTATTCAAGGAAATGACACAGTAGTGGACCTACAGGGTGTACACACACACACACACACACACACACACACACACACACACACACACACACACACACACACACTCTCATATTCTCTCTTCTCTCTCTCTCTCTCTCTCTCTCTCTCTCTCTCTCTCTCTCTCTCT
>NW_027185698.1:21996850-22091021 GCF_028583685.1 Petaurus breviceps papuanus | reverse complement strand
TCTCTCTCTCTCTCTCTCTCTCTCTCTCTCTCTCTCTCTCTCTCTCTGTCTCTCTCTCCTTTGTATTTTTTAATCAAAGAAAGATGTACTAGTGACCCCAGAGATTAAAATAATAAGTCATAGGGGGAAATTTACAGATTACAGAAATTGTATCAGCTGATCCTAGATGGTAGATTTGTGTAGTGCTAGGCTTTATTCTTACTTTCCCCTTCCTCTTGCCTGGCAAAGATTGTCTTTGTCTTGGTCTGATCCTCACTGTCAGCCTGCCAATCTGATCAGAGCTGGATCTTAAATGGACTTGGCAAGGTTGTAGATGCCTAGGTCTGTGTAGAGTCTGCTTCTGAAGCCTTGCAAATCAATATCTTACCAGCATTTAATAAGTACCTACTTTGTGTAGTGCTAGGCACTGATGAAAAGGAAGATGAAAGTGATATAGTCTCTGATGTAAACCTAGAGTGTACCTGATGTTCTTTCCTAGAACTCCTCCCCAACTTTTTGATGATAGAGGCAGCAGTGGATACAAATCAAAGAGACCTAAGTTCAAATTTGGTCCCATACACTTACTGGCTGTATAATTTTGGGCAAGTAGTTGTTGTTTGTTGTTACTGTTATTGTTCATCCTTTGTTTTTGAAGAAGACCAATGACATCATGAGGGTAACGTCTTGACTTGCTAGTGAATTGGAAAAAATCATCAACCTCACTTTCTCATTCAGAGACATCAGAGTCCAGTTATAACACCAAAGTCAAGAGGACTGCCTGATGGCCCCTCTGGTCAACTCACTTAACTTCTGTTTACCTCCCTTTCCTCAGTTACAAAATAGGAATAATAATACCACCTACCTCCCATAATTGTTGTGAGAATAATTAGATGATAATTATAAAGTATTTAGCACATAGTAAATACTATGCATTATATAAGTGCAATAATAATAGTGCTGAGTCCCTTGAAATATGGAAGCCTTGCATGTCAGATACTGCCCGTGTGACCCTGAACCCAACATAATCTCTTTTACCTCAAATGAAATATCTATACAAAGTGGTTGGCACATAGTAGGCACTATATAAGTGCTTACTCCCTTTCTCTTCCCCTTCCCCTCCCCAGGCTCAAATTTTCTCATCTGAAAAATCAAGATGATAATATCTATAGTACTTAGTTCATGGGGTTCTTGTGAGGATCCAATAAATAATGTAGTGTCCCAAAAGTCTTGATACTGTTTTAAGCTTTAATCAGGTATCAGTCTACATCTTACAATCTACCTATCTCTGCTCTGAACATCTGAGGCTTTTCCTATTTCTAATACCCACTGAAAACATTAGATATTCTAAGTATATGGAGGGCCACATCTTATGAGCAGAACGAGAACTTAAAGGAACATCCAGATCAAACTATTCATTTTATAGGTGAAGGAATATATATATGTAGATAGATATATATACAGAGAGAGAGAGAGAGAGAGAGAGAGAGAGAGAGCCCTTAAAACTGCTCCAAGACTTTTGAGGCACCCTCTATATGTTAATTATAACTCTTAAAAGAAAATATACTTAAGTATACACTAATGGTACTTTAAAGGTTATAAAACGTCTTTATTATTAGTTTTTTTTATTCTTTCATAAAGTCTACACAGTCTTGTGTCCTCTTTAGAACTCTATTTTCCCAGGAGGCTGTCCAAATCCACAATGGCAGGGAATCATTCCCAGAATCACAGAATTGGGAAGGTTGGAAGAGACCTCAGTACTGGTAGAGCCCTGAAGTAGTCGTTCTCACTAATCTGAAGAAGTCACACTCCCTGAAACTGCCTTTCCTCTGCTCATCTAGATTTTTATTTTTTCCACCATCGTCTGGATGTATTGTTTGTCACTTAAAACCTCTCTGGTGATTTGGTCCATGAGAAAGGGAGAAAAAGGTAGATGAGTATAGCTCTCCTTCCGGACTCCTTCTCCACACCAACCCACCTTAATGCCACCCTATGGGTAAAGGGTCAAAAGCCTCCCCAAAGATTGGCTGCTTCTTTGATATACCTAGGCACAGAGACATGTCTAATTATTTCAACCAGTCCCAATAAATTTCTTCATCTGATTTAGTCTAAAAGTTCAAAGCATTTAGTTCCTCAACCTAGACCTTCGATTGACCGATTGATTCAACAAAGGTGTCAAAAATCATTCACACCTAATTTACGCATTGGATTGACTCTGTAACTCAATAAAAGAGATTATCCCACATCATAAGAGCATCAGGGCATAGAGCATCTTGTTAGCTCTATTAATTTGGGTTGGGGTATGGAACACAGCATTTACATGGGTGTGTGTATATGTATTGTAATGGAAATGCAAATTTAAAGATCTTCCCTTCTCCTAAGCCCTTTGATAGGCTTAAGAGACTCTGAGAACCTTCCTTGATTTGAAAATATACTCTGCCTCCTAATAGGCTGAATGTGGTCACATGGAGCCTGTGGCAGGAGGCTTCGTTTTCAGGAATGCCCACACCTTGATGCTGTGTGATTGGGCAGTGGGTCAAGAGGGTGGTTATATTCTCTGACCCAGGAGAAGGCTATATAATCCCTGATGTGAGGCTTTGCTTTGGGGCTCACTTTGAGAAGCGTTCTGTAATTTGATCAGATGAGACTATGGGAAGCCATTGTTGAGAGCCTCCTGGCTTTGAAAAACCCAGATGTTGATTTGGTATGGATGTAATGGTTGGACAGTTTGGAAACCTGTCTACTTGATCTGTTTCTCTGTCTTGATAATTCTATCTGTATACTCTGAAGTTCGGGGTGCTGACTTTTTTCCCCTGAACTAGGTAAACTATATATATATATATAGTTATATATATAGTTATATATATATAGTTATATATTATATATATATATATATTTGACTGATTAAAGTAAGCTTGTTAACCAATTTTGTGTTGCTTTCCTTTAGCAAAGCAGATTTAAGAACCTCTGTTGGCAGCCACCCTGGGGATGCTGGGGTGCTTGCTGCTACATGTACGCATACATGTGTGCATATGTATACACATTCATGTATACATACATGTGTATACATATTATGCATGTATACATACATGCATATGTATGCATGCATGTGTATGTGTGTATAATAGTACATACATATATATTATATTTTTCTCTTCCCCACTAGGAAGTTCTTCTCAAGTAAAGATCCTTCTGTTCTTTGACCTTTTACCTAGCACTGAGTCCAGCACATGAAAGCACTTAACAAATGCTGGTGATTGATTGATTGATATCTAATCCCTCCTTCACATAACAGCCCTACATCTACTTGAAGAGAGTTACCATGTTCCCCTGAATCTTCTCTTCCCTTTTTGCAAATCAATGCAACATTTTCCTTCCTTTGGGTTTGTGGAACCCTCCCCATTTTCCATGATTCAGTAATACATTACTGATAATGGTTCAGCAATAACCACGGTCAGTTTTAGCTCATCTGAAACACATAATTAGAATTCATCCAGGACAGCAAGGTACATTCTTACAACATCCATATCATCAACCCTAGCTGCAAGAATCCCAGGTCTATGGATGTCACTCTTTTTTTTTTTAATAGAAACAGTTGATTAGTCTTTCTCCTGGGTTTGTAGACTACAATCATCATTGGCCATAGATTTGTCCTTGCTCCACAACTCCATAGAAAAGAAAATTTATTTCCTCTATGATCTTCAATGATTTTTCTATTGGTCTACCAGTTTCTAGGAGCTTCTAGTGCCTGTCACTTTGTCTGGAACATCTTGTTCTAGGATAGAGGCATCTGCTGTCACAGTAGATTCTGGGGTCAGAAAGACCAAAGTTCACATCCATCCTCATACTTTTAATGGCTATGTGACCCTGGGCAAATTACTTAACCTGTTTGCCTTAGTTTCCTTAACTTTAAAGTGTGAATAGTACCTACCTCCCAAAGTTACTATAAGGATCAAATGAGATAATATTTGTAAAACGTGTTTAACAAAATGCCTGGAACATAGTACTAAAAGAATAATGCTTATTCCATTCCTTCTCTTAATTACCTGCTATTAGACCAAGTTATCTCTTCTTGGTCTATCCTCTTTATCCTGGTTAGGTCCCTTAACAAGTTATAATACTCTTTCTAGTGGTTATCTATATTTACTCCCCTTTGGAAATTCAAAGGCCCAGGACCATGAGGTTAGATCCTTCCCTTGAACACCAAGGACTTACTTCATGTTTAACTTCTGTTCTTTCTCTGATCCTAAGTCTCCTGGTACAGTTCCTATTTCTAATGAGTCATTGGCAGAGCTGAGATAACAAAAATGGCTGAGAGCCAGTGAACTCAAACCAACTCCATGGTCTTGGAAGGTTGGCATGCCTCAGGTCCCTTGCAAAGTGAAGTGTTTTACTAAAATTCAAGCTTACCAGAGAAAAACAAAGCATACAAAACATAATATCAAATGATATCCAATTCTTCCATCATTAATAAGGTATCAACAACAACATTGTGCACTGATGCCTTTCTTTTTCACTTGATTACAAATGCTAAGGGTAATTGTTTAAATTAATTAAGGAAGATCTATGTGGCCTTTCTTCTTTCAGCAGCTCTCACTGCTATTACTTTAATGAACATTCCTTTCTAGTTTTTGCACCATTCCTCCACCACTCAGAGAGAAGCTCCCATTCTCATGGACAGCTAATCTAAAAGCTCGGTGTCACTTTATGTTTTCTTTCCCACGATCTCCAGAGCTGACAACTGTACTACATCTTCAACCTTCTTTTATTTCTGTTCCTTTTTGTCATTTATTCTCTCTATACACACTAACTGCCTTTCCTGCTGCCATCTGAATTATCTTATCACTGGGCAGTCTTGGCCTCTCTTTAGAGTAACAATTTTCACAGGAAGTATTCTGCTTCCCCGTCATCTCCTCAATGACAGCATTAGCAAAAAATGTGGAAGATTGTTGAGAGAGGAGAAAAAGAGAGAGTATTAAAATCTGCATTTCTTATTTTTAAAATCTAATTAAACCCAAACAAGTAAGTCACAAAATTGTTGGTCTGTTAAGAAATAAATATTAGGGGGGGAAACCTTCCCTTTCTTAGATTAAGAAAATCAAAACATACAAGCTCATTTTTCTTTAAAGTTATGGGATGTAGAATTCCTCCCCCATATCTCATATCTTTGACAGTCTTTCTGTGTTATTAATTTTCCCAGGATTGAGTGAGCATAGGATTTTTTTTTCCAGAAGTATTACTTTAAAGTAAATCTTCACCCTTGAACCCAAATTTCAAGGTTTATAGCCATCAAAGTTCATTCTAAAATTATTTAATTGAATTTATTATAAACTTAAATGCAATTATACTTGTTTTGCAACTGTGAATTTAAATAAATAAATCTCACTACATAAAATCTCAGAGTAGACAGAGAACCATAACTGGAGTCAGAAAGACCTGGAGTCAAATTTCACTTCCAAAAGGTCATCATAGACAAGCCACTTCACATGTGAGTTTCAGTTTCATTATCTGTAAAATTTTGAAATGACAGGAAAAAAAAACCGAGATAGATAATATTATGTCAAAACTTATGCCAAAAGCCAAATATTATGACAAATGACATATAAATGTCATTTGACACTACATAATTTTAGTAGTAGTAGTAGTGGTGGTGGTGGTAGTAGTACTAGTAGTATTAAGAGGAGGAGGAGGAGTGGTAGTGGTAGCAGTAGTTAGTAGTAGAAGTAGTAGTTAGTAGTAGCAGCAGAAGCAGCAGCAGCAGCAGCACAGGAACTTTTAAGTATGGCCTTTCAGTCCCTCTCTATCAACATCCTCTCTCTTTCACTCCTCACAAATGACTGTTATGGTCTAATCCATTTTGCTAATTCTGATTGTTTTTTTCCTTTGCTTCTTTTAAAATTCTTGATCAGTTTTTTTTTTAAATAAGGCATAATTTGGTGGAGTAATTGAAACTGATTTAGATTCACCAGACCTGGATTCTAGTCCTGGCTCTGCCACTTCCTAGTTATGTCAAATCAGGAAATTCACTTAACTATTCTAATTATCAACGTTAAAAAGGAATAATAGACTTTAAAAAAAAAACCTGATTGAGCTGTTAGGAAAATATCCTCTGCACCTTAAAGCCCTATATGAATGAGTTATTACAATTTATCAATGAATCTACATAACTCTTACATCAAGTAAGAGCTCCTTGAGTAATGAGCTCCTTGAAGGCAAGAGCCATGTCTTGATCACCTTTGCATACTCTTATAGTGCTTAAAACATAGCAAGTGACTGTATCTATATTATCTAACATCTATCTATATATATGGATTATACATATGTTTAGATGTATGTGTATGCACATATATGTATGTGTATATATTATATATAATATATAGATATACAGATGTGTATGTGTATATGTATCACATATTGATATTATATATGTATGTGTGTGTATATGTGTATGTGTATATGTGTGTGTGTGTATCCCTTAGTTGAGCTGAACTGAACAGACATAAATTAGTACTCATTATTCAATTTCTAACTGTCCATTTCACAAATGGAAAATTGGAACTGGACTCAACTTCATAAGTACAAGGTGGGAGACAGCAGCATATCTGAAAAAGATGGGGCAGAGGCAAGAGAGAAGATAGTGATGGGGTAGCAGAATGCAAGCTCAATATTCAACAAACAAAATATGTCCCAACAAAAGTCCCACAAATATGATTTGGGACTGCCTTAAACAAAACTTAGCTTCCAGAAATAAGGAAAGGAATATATCACTATACTCTGGTCACAGGTAGAATATTATATTCAGTTCTGTTTGCAGTTATCTATAAAATAAAGTGTTAAACTAAAATGCCTTAGAATGCAGTTCCAGTTCTAAATCCTATGCTTTCATAATCCTGTAATGTCTAAAATCCCTTTTGATTTTAACCTTCCCATGTTTCTAAGAAGTATTTTACAATTAAACAAAATATTTTACATAACTGTCTCATTTGATCCTTACAATACTGTGAGGCAGAGAATGGAAGTATTAATCCTTTCAATTCCCAGCAAAGAAATTTAAACTTGTAGAGTTTGAGACCAGACTGAAGTCATATGCTTAGTAAATGTTCAATACTCAAACCCTAGTCTCCTGATCCAAATGCAAGTGATCTTTCACCTATAGATCTTGAAGTACTTAACTAAGACCCCATAAAATGGAAATTTTATAACAGGTGTGTTGGGAGAAAGGTGGTTAACATTCTAACAGGCAGAGGAAGAAATATCCCTGAGCAATCTGGCCTTCCATTTAGATAAACTTCACTCTGCTTGCCCATATTCTGTGACGGTATGATGATAATCAGGGAACCCAGATGTAGACACTTTCAAGCCTACTACAAGATAGACAACTATATCTCAAGGATATGAAGAGGTTTTTTTTTTTTGAAGCACCAGATGAATAGAGAAAAAAGTCTTTGAGTAGGACTGGGGAGAAAATTACAGGTCAAAGAAAATGGTACCACAAAAAGCCTTAGCAAGTGTAACAGGGGTCTGGAACTTGAACAGAAAACCTAGCACCACTTCTTTTGATGAGAGAAAGCTGAGGATACTGCTTCTGAAGGAACCTTGAATCCATAGAATAGAAGTGTCTTGGAGAGACTATAGAATGTCAGGAGACATTCTCTAACTGCTTCCATTTTTTCTAACAAAGGTTAGAAGAAATCTTTTTGGATTTATTGTAGCTAGAACTGAACTTATTTCAAAAAGGTTGAATCTGCCTGAATTCTTTCTTTAGCTGTGCTCTTGGGGAAATGTGTTTATGTCTATTGCTTATGATATCTGCTGAGAAACAATATTTCAAGGAGAAAACCTTTAAGGTCTTCTCCACCTAAGAAAGTAGCTGCAAAAAGTAGATGAATCCTTGGTGTCTGCAATTGTTTTCTATCTTAGGTGAAAGATATTGGAACCTCTTACCTTGCAAGTTTCCAAAGGTCAGGAGGGCCCCTCAGTATGCTGGTGTTCTTAAATCTAGGTATGCAGCTAGCACAGAAACAATGACCTGAGGTACAAGGAGTGATCCTTTGGGAGCCAAGCTCAGTGTTATTTGAGATAAGGACTCGTCCAGCAACAATGCTGCCTTTGAAGGTAAACTACATGGGATCAATGCTATGTAGGAACTGAAATAAGAGTGAGTCTCCTTTCTCTAAATACTGAGAAGGTATAAAGGGAAAGTATAACACTGAGGTATTGGGGCACATGTGTATATGTTATTCGTGCTACATCTTCAAATGAATTATATCCCTTTGTAAAAGTTAACTGATGTTAAGTGGCTAAATGCAACTGGTACACCAATCAATGGTACCTAGAGTAGGGAGAACATAGTGGTAGGAGGTTTAGCCAGTGACAATGGAGACTCCCTACCTCCCGATATACATTAAAAAAAAAGTTAGGATACTTTGAAGCTAGAGGGTAAAATAGATAATACACTGGGCCTCAAGTCTGGATAACTATAATTCAAATTTAGCCTCAGATATTTACTTACTGTGTGACCTTGGGCAAGTCACTTTACTGTTTGTCTCAGTTTTCTCAACCATAAAATGGTGATAATAATAGCACCTTCCTTCCAGGATTTTTGTGAAGATCAAAGGAAACAATATTATAAAATGATTAACATGGTGCTTGGAATGTAGTAGGCACTATAACAATGCTAACTATTATTATAACCATAAAACCCCAATGGACAGATGTATTCAACCTGGCTCCAGAATAGTGAGCCAGAATATGTTCACCACCCTAGCAAATTTGGCACTCGGGGAAAACACCACAAAACAGCACGGGGCAAGCAACAATGAAGATTCATTTGGGGTAGGAATAGGCTTAGCACTCCAAGATATTGCTCAAAGTAGGAGCAGGGCTGTCCGAGGCTCTGTGACACTTGTCCTCAGTGGGTAAAAATCTCAGATAGCACAAGCTTATGTCTAGGGAATCCACATCTAGAGAAAGGATCAAGGTAGGGCCTCCAGGAAAAGACTTCACCTGTTGTGCATCTTAAAAATGTGTGAGATAAGGTATCATCTGACAGCATTCTATTTTAATTATTCTTGCCCAACTAAGCTATGAAATAAATTGTTTCCACTTGATGAAAGAGTGCAAGTGTTATCAGCAACCTCTAAATGTCAGCATCCTGGGCAAACACTCAAGATGCTTCACCCTAGTTAAAACTCTGATATCTCAAGTTAATAGTGATAAGGACAAAAATTCTGGGAGTGTTGACAGTAAGTAGCCTTCTATAAAATTTTTCACATGATAGTATAGTTAAGGAAATAGATTAATATTAAATGTTATACGCAGTACTTCTATTGAAAACTACATTATAATGATGTGCTCTCTTTCTAAATCCTCTGTTATCTCTTCCCTCAGCATGCTGAGTAGTGATTTTCCTTTTTCTCTCTGGGGTATAGATTTGGAGAGCTAACTTATACCTACAAATCTCCATTATTAAAAGTCATTGCATGGTATATGATTATAAATACAGAAGATAGGCTATATCTTTGTAGCCAGGATTGGAATATAGAATTAGAATTCATATAGTCTGTAAGTTATTGCCACATGTATTAAATTCCACCATTTTTTCCTTTCTTCTGGCATTATTTATAGGATTCACTGTTATAAATATGTTCTTGCTTTATTATTCCTACACATATTAACTTATAAGGACATTATATATTCAAACCCTATTAGTGTACAATGTAAATTGGAAACAGAATCCAAATGACTAGTTACTAAAACATTTAAGAACCTGATAGGCCCACTGGAAGCAGACAGCTGCCACAACTTTCTTTCCCTGAACAAAGAAAAAGAAAACCTACTCAGAAAAATGGATTGACTACTGGTTTGGTGTTCATACATAGCCAGATTTATTGACCTGCAAGAGAAGTCAGTGACTGCTTTGACCCAGTCAATATTAATTTCTAGGGTCAATAAATCTTGGTAATGACTGGAGAATATGAGTCAATATGTGCTCATTAGATGTGTTCTCAAAATGTGCCAAGTACAAAATAGGAAATATGATATAATCAATCAGCCTTATCAATGTTTAAGTATTATTTCTGACATCTTTTCAAAAGATTATTTTTCTCTTTGAGATTCCTACAGACAGAAAAAAAAAGCTTGGAAAATTAAAGCTGCCCAGGTACCCGTCTCCTAAACAGTCACATTCATCTTCCAAGGAGAGTTCTTCCTTCAACTTCAACCTAGTTCTTCACCTCCCACCTTCCTTTCCAGCTCACTGTATCCCCACCCCCAGGGCAAGGGCTGGAGACCATATGCAGAGACTATGGAAAATTGCTTCAAAAGGAACCTGCTAAACTTTTCTTTTCCTTTCCTTATTCTCTCCTTTATTCAGAGAGAATTCCCAATACAGGGAGGGAAAGGAAAACATGCATGATGGGAATTGAGGAGGAGGAGGAGTTAAACTATTTAGGGAGTGGTAGATAAGCAGTACCTCAGATATAGACTTGAATGCTTCCTCTAATTCTTAGCTCGCCATAGGAAAATCAAAACTATACAAAGTCCTGAGTTTACTTATCCATAAAATGAAGACAATACATGTAGTATCCACTTCACTACAAACAAGAATACATACTGGATAGGGAACTGGTATTAAGAAGCCTTAAGTCCCTAAATTGAGTCCCACTTCTGACACATAAAAGTTAATCTGGGCAAATCATTTAGTCTCCCAGCAGCCCAGGAAACTCCCTGCAACTATAAGCTGCAAAGAGGTTGACAAAGGGTCATGGATGGAGGGAGTTTCTACTCAAGGACTTCTTTTCTCACACAATTAAAAACATAGACCTGAACCAAAGCCTAATTCATCGGGTTATCACAGGGCTCAAATGTGACAAAATACTAAACACTAGGTAAACTTTAAAGTTATATAAATTGAGTTGTCATCTTTTAATATCATGTATCATTTCATTGGAGGAGGGTTCTCACTTCCACCAATACATATCTATAATTGTTTTTCACCTTAGAGTCTTAGAGAGTTGCACAGGGCACTGAGAAGTTCAGTGACTTGGTCCAAAGTCAGAGAGCCAGTATGTATCAGAGGCAAGACCTAAACATCAGCTTCTCTCAATCCACTAAGACCCTTTTTCTCCCTATCAACTGCTATTTAATCCAAATAATGTTGTTGCCAAATAATTGGCAAAGAAGGAATTGTTGAAACAGATACCCATTCTAATAGAGGTTTTAAGCCTACCCCTGCCACCATATGCACATGCCTACACACACACATGCACACATGCACTCATGCGCGCACGCATGCACACACATTTGAGAAATGGTTATGAGTAATGTAGAGATAACATTTCGTAAATAAGCATATATATTGTCACTGTCACTATCATCATCATAATCACCCAAGGGCATTTATCAAGTGCTTACCATGTCCAGGGTTTTCTGCTAAAAGCTGAAGAATAAAAGAAAGGCACAAAGTACAGTCCCTATACCCAGGGACCTCCTATTCTAATGGAGGAGACAGAATGCAAATAACTATATGCATATAAAATCCATGTATAGTTGATGGAAGGTAATTGTAGAGGCCAGCTTTCTGCAGAAAAGCATATTGGGTCTTGAAGGAAGTCAGAGAAATCAGGATGTAAGCATTGGAAGTGGATACAGTAAGGGAGTTATGAGAATAAAATGATAAATTTTGCTTTGTAGTGTTTTGTGACAATAAAGATCTTTGCCCAAATTAATCTACCTTTTCTAACATTTAGAATCTATAATCAGAATAATGAGAGACAGTGCGGTATAGGAGACAGAGTACTAACCTAAGAGTCAGGAAGATGTGAATTCAATTCATCCCTCTGCCACATACCACCTACATTTGGTTATGACTCTTGGCAAATTATTTAAATCTATCAGTGCTCAGCTTTCTGAGGCTTCAACTTGCAGAAAAAAGGCTGACCTGCTTTGATAGAGAGAATCTACTCATTTGGCAAATCCCTTTATTAATAAATCACAGATACAGTTATCATGTTCCTTTCTCTATTCCTATGTGAGTGTGTGTATGTGTATATATGTGTGTTTATCTATCTCTATCTCTGTATGTCATACATACACACACACACACACCTAGAAATAATGCTAAGGCAATTTGTCAGGACTTATGTGGTTTTTGTCTGCTTTGGTTTTGCTTCAAATGACCTAAAACAACACCTAATTTCCTAAAGGCTACTGAAAGTCTTGAGAAGTAATTGAAAGATATTCTGCAGATTTTGTTTGATTTTATACTGAAATGAAATCCTTCTTCCAACAGACAAGGAAGCTAACAATTCCCCCTAAATAATTAAATATGCTGGTGATAACTGAACCATTTCATGAGGTCTATTATTTTCTGAAAAATTCACCATTGCTATCCCTGGGGAAATTTTCCTTTTGCCAGGGGGGGAGAGGTGGTAGAAAACAGATCTGAGAATGACGGTCTTATTAAGGCCAACAAAAGAAAGCATTTTAAAATTTCTTGGATGTTTTCAGAATACACATGTTCATTTTTAATAAACCCAGCACAAGTTTCAGGTTAAATTTTCAAAATTGTTTGTTTTCAATAAGTAGTCTAAAAGTCTGAGAACCTCTTTGTCTCCAAAAGAGCCTCAATTCCAATATAAAACAATTGTGTGTGTGTGTGTGTGTCCTTTTTAAAATGTATTCATTCTCATTTCTGACAAAACTAATGAGCTTGGTCAAATGAAATAAACCAAAAAAAGGGGCCGTCATTCCAGGGGAAGGGGAATCATTAAATCCTCTCACTCTAGCACTCCACAAACTAGAGCAGTGATCCCCAATCCTATTGATTCTACTCTGTGTTCTCCAAGCACTCCACATGAATCTTATCATGTGGTTCTTAGCTGGGGAGAAATGTCTGTCTGTGCTCTTCCACAGTTTCATGTTTTCAAATATGCAGTCCTCTCCATTGTCTTCTGAGAAAGTGATTTCATTTAAAAGAAACATCATGTATAAATCATCCAATAATAGATGTTGACCTGAAAGGCTGGTAAGTCTAAGACCACTATTTTAGAGAAAGGAACTGAGTCACAGATAGGTTAATAACTTGCCCAAGGAAACCCAGGGAAAATAAGCAGCATGGGGGTTTGAACCCCAAGGCATCCAACAAAAAATGTATCACTCCTTTGTCCCACTGCACCACACTGCCAGATGCTGTATCCAACATGTGTCACTAAAACGTAAGTGTTTGGAGAGATAACAGTTATGGGCCTGGATACTTCTTTCTGAAAGATCTCTGGGGTCGCCCATGTAGATCCAGCATTTTCTTCTGCCAGCACTTACCTCCCAAAGGGAGTTCTATGCAGGATGTAGGATATTTCCAAACCTCCAATTGCCCAGGGAAATAAACAGGGAGCCACAGCAGACCACATGAGGAACGAGCCCAGGTGTGACATATCTGACTGCTCTGCACTCTGAAAAGAACTGTTTTCTCCATCAGCAGAACCTTCTGGGTGGCCTACAAGGGTATCTCTGAGTAGATCACATTTCTGTAATGTAACTCAGTCTCTTACTGTTTATGCTTTGGACCAAGTCCTGTTCCCTACCCCCAGTTACCTTGTTTTAAAGATAATAATGAAAAAATACAACAAACTTGTAGACATAAATGGTCAAACTCCAAATCTGTGGCAACCTGTTTTTTTTGATATGTGTTAGTTTAGTATAGTCTCTCATTCATATTCAATTACCTTTTCTGGATGTATTTATCTATATATCTAACTAACAAAGTACATGCAGCTATATATACACACATGTAGAAGGTTATTCATTGATCTAGATATTTACATATACAGAAATACACACTGATTAGTATCAGGATGCCATAAAGAACAAACATATGCACATAATTACAAAACACTCCTTCTCTGATTGCAGTAAGGAATATTGTTCCCTTTGGCCCCTTCATCAGTAAAGTCAGCTGCTGTGACCATTCCTGGGGCAAGCCTAGCAGCTGCAAGAGTTAAATGACGATCCCTGGAATCTATTTTTCATCTCTAGTCTTAGAACATATATCTTAGAGTCACAGAACATCAGAGCTGGAAAGAACCTTAATGAATATTTAATCTTTCTCCTTCCTCCCCTCTGTCATTTTATATATGAGGAAAGTGAGGCCCAAGGCTGAGACTAGAACCCAGGTCTTCAGATGTTAAGTAATCACTCTCACTGTCTACTATTGTTTGTTTTATTTTGAATATAGATAGCCGGAATTCATCTCCCTCACAGAATACATCCAAAGAATGTCCCTTTTTCGACCTGGGTATTTTTGAATGTCACACCATGATTGGAGTTGGGCTAGATCAAGGGCCCTTTGCTTTTTTATGTCTTAGATCCCTTTGGCAATGTGGTGAAACCTATGGGTCCCTTATGAAAATATTTTTTTTAATTCATAAAATAAAGTACATATAATTACCAAGAAAATATATTAAAATGCAGTTTTCAAACACACACAAACACAGTTTTTTTGAAGAAAGTTTAAAAACCCCATGTTAAGAATCCCATTGACTAGTCTTTATCATCCCCTCCTTCTTTAAATCCCATGCTCTGTAGCCTAGGTTAGAGAGTAAACTTGAAGAGAAGACTTGACCACAAATTATTATATCTTCTTTCTTTCTTTTTTGGGGGGGGCAGGGGAGGGGGTGATTGGTGAGGAATGTATGAGCAGTTAAAATAAGACTTGGTTTTGTTTTATCCTTGCCCTTTTAAGCACCATGGCCTTGAGACTGAGTGGATGAATTTTACAAATTCAAATATTAAACACAAAGACATATGTGTTTCCATTTATCGCAAGTTGAAGTGGATTGAAAATGAGAGAGCGGGACTTGATGACCTGCAAAATTCTGGAAAATCCACACCTCACTCATCTAGCCATTTTGCAGATTTCACTTACTATTTAGCAAATTCAAAGAGAGAACAATTTTAATTAAACAACACCCCTGAGTCTTCTATGAACAATGCCAATATTCTTTTAATATTCCACAGTGCACATTCAAATTAGCCTACCAATAGGACAAGGGTTCCTCTTTCCAGAAGTATTTCCCTTTTATGCATACAGTAAAGGAAAAAGGCTGGCATGACCAATATTTCAGTGTAGTTTTTGTTACTGGAATATTGGATAGTTCGTAAGAGCCAATATCACCAATGTTTCAAACTGTTATGATTTTGTCTGCTGGATGCTGGAAGAAATGATCGTTACTCGGATCATTTCCTCCTATATCCTGCAGACAACACCATACCAATTTAAAACGTTGGTGAAAGGTAAAAATATATGTGCATGTGTTATGGTCATGGGTTTGTGGGTTTGACTTTTGAAAGACAGGAATTTTTTTTTTCTTTAAAATCTAAGTGAATTTTTTGAAGCCTCATATTATCACTGTGACTCAACCATTTTAAGAAAAAATCACCCAAGTCAAGATCTGTATTAATGGATATTTTTCGGTCACTTTGCATAGCTGTCATTCTCTATGTGGCCCCTAGCCCTCTGGGAGAAAGGCCTGATCTAACTAACTTGCATCAAATGACCTAAGGCAGAAAGGAAGAAAGAAGTAAAAATCCCTCAAAACAGTTCTAGCCAAAGAAGGCTCAGGTTCTCCTGGTCTCTCTCTTTCTCTCTCTCCTTCTCTCTCTCCTCTCCTCTCCTCTCTCCTAGCCCCTCTAAAAATGCAATACATTAGTTTTATCGTATTACATATCAAAAAAAATAAAATGTTAGGTGATTCATCTAAAAACTAGTCTTTCAGTTGGAGAAGTCTTAGAAAATAATGCATAATTTTCTATCAATGATAAAAAAAGACATACCCTCTCAAATCCATTTATCCCCAGAAGAAGTGTTTTTTTTTTAATCAATTTGTGAGTGTTTTGTTTGTTCGTTTGTTAATTTCTGGTTTAAAATGAAGGGACAGCTAGAAAGAAATCCAAATGACTCAATTTTTTTATGCTCCTCAGAAGTGAGTCTCCAAATACTGTTCTTACTACCTTTATTTTATCTGAGGTGAGTCCATAAGCCATTGAGTTATAGAAAGAATGGTTCACAGCAAACTTACTGTCTTTTCCCCAATTCTGCTGATGGTTTGCCCATATCCCAACACAAGTCATCTCAGAACAACCCATGGGTTTTCATTTCTGTCCTTCCTTCTCTGGACCTTACTTTCCTACCTTTCCAATTTTCTTACATTCTACTCTCCTTTGCATGCTATAATTCAATCACACAGCTCCCCTTGCTGTTATTCATAAATGACCTTCCATTTGTCATCTCAGTACCTATATACTGGCTGTGTCCCAAACCTGGAATTCAATTCCTATAAACTTCCATCTTTTTGAATTCCTAGTTTCCTTTAGGAGTCAGCTCAAATGCCATTTTCTCCAGCAATCCTTTTCTGCCCACTTCCCCCAACTGGTCTTCCAATCATTCAAAGATTACCTTCTACCTACTCTGTTGTCTTGTATATTTTATTTTACACATACTGTCTTCCCTATTAAAATGTAAACTCCTAGAGGGCAGGAACTATTGCTGTTCTTTCTTTATATTTCAGCAATAGCACAATACCTGACACACGCTAGGGCTAGGCATTTAATAAATCCTTGATGATTCACTCATTAAAAAGAGACCAAATCAAGTCATGTTTAGAATGCAGAAATGACAAGTGGAGTCTCAGAAGTAAAATGCAGTCAAAGGGCAGCATATATTCTTTTATTCTTATAAGTCATATCCTAATTGTATTAATAGCAGGAGGAACTAGCTGTCCTAGAAATAGTGCCATGTTTCCATGGGTTAGTCTAAAATCTACTTAAAGATATCTAAGTGGTTTTCAGCTGATACTCGAGGGGAAACATACAAGAGGAGCTCAAACAGATAGCATTAGAGAAAGTCATTCCATTACCCTCCTCAGAGGTATATGTAGAAGCCTGAGGGATGGTTGTAGCCAGCCTAGCACTGAGATCTGATTCATCTGAGAGACTAAGGGCTGGAATAAGGATCCTCAAAGCTTTTATGAGCTATAAATACAGAACTCAGAAAAAATATGGGGCAATCGTGAAGTCATTTTGAAGAAACTGATGGACACCCTACCAATCCCACGCAATGTGAAGAGAAGTTCCAGAGTAACTTGGATGGACCTCTTGAGTGGGATGAATGGGCAGATTTGCACAAGATTTGTAAAGGATGGGTAGGTGAAGATAAGTTGCAAACCACATCATTGGAGAGTACCCACATAAATGAGATCATATCCTTTGAAAGCTCAAACAAGAAAAAAAAATGTCCCTTTCATTGAGACTTTTGAGCTAGCTTAGACTTTCTACTGAAGTAAACAAGAGTCCACCTTAAAACTGTTGAAATTCAAAGTGAAAACATATTGACAGCTCCTATGTAATGTTTTTTTTCCTTCCCTTTACCCTTATACCTATGCCAATTCTGCATATCTTCAGGGTCCCAGCTAAAGGCTCACCATGATGCTAACTTTTGCCCACTTCAGTGCCACTCTTAACTATTAGCTTTGTCTCCCCAGACAGTTTCTTGGAAGTTCTATTCAGGCAGTATCTGTTTCTGAATCTCCTCTAGTAACTAGCACAGCACTTGCCATAGAGTAGGTGTTCAAATAGATATGATTGGTGGATTTTACTTTTTCAGAAGTCAATACAAAATTGGCTTTTCTAATGTGTACAGTATCTCTTCTCTGTCAGTGAATATTATCTATTTTAGGGCAAAAATTACAAATGTCACTTTCTGATGGTTCATATTTTTGTTCTCATATTTATCACACATAAGGTTCTACTCTACACTTTTCTATATACTCTGTGCTTGCTTCAGCTCATTTTGTCATTATTTTTATTTTTGTCATATCTTTTATATTAAAAGAAAAACTGTTGTGAGCCTCCAGATCCCAGTATATGCATTCAATTGCAGAAATCTAAATTTATTTCTTCTGAGTGTGTGTACTTGCCTACCCCAAGGTCATAGAACAAACCTACAGTAAGAGGAAAACCTTTGAAAGGCAATGCATTTTCATGTTTGCCTAATGCTATGACAGGTGTGTCTTTGCAGGATTAAGAGATGATGGTATTTATTTCATTCTCATGTCTGTAAATATTATAACCAACTACTCTGTATATATTACAGCTTGTATGCAGAAACATGATCATCTGAAACAGACATGCTTATCTACAAAGGGCTATATCAATTCTCCATCATTTTGCATCACTCAAAGTTATTAAGACTCTTAGCTTTGACATGAGATAAACAGAATGAGCAAAGCCCCACCTCAGAAAAGGAATCAGTTCTGATGCCTTTCAAAGGCAACCAAAAGCAAGACTTTCAAACCTTGTCTCACAAATGCTTTTTGGGGGACTCTCTGTGCCTTGTTATTAACAAAACAAGTCAGGAAGGTTTGGCAGCTCGTGTGATTTGCATTACTGAAGACCATCTTTCTTTGTGAATTTATTCTTTCTTTGGATTTGACTGGCCCTCAGTGAACTTCCACGTTTGGGCAGTGTTTGACTTTTTCTTTTTCTTTTTTTTTTTTTTTGGCGGGGGATGGGGGGGAACACATAAGTTGAATCCCACTGTTGAGTACAAAACCTTAAGCCTGCTCTGTTCTTACTTTGGTGGGCTCACCCTACTGCTTCCCAGTCAACTTAGTGCTCCAACCCCAGTTTTTTAGGACTCACTATATTTGATGCCAGATTAATGTGTACACTGACCTCTTTACCTCTACTGCTACTCAGAACTCCCAAGTTGAAGGTATCCACCAGGCTTAATCTCCCCAGTAGTCTCAATTGCCAGAATCCATCATCACCCCTGTCATTTACCTTCTAGCAAATAAAACTTCATGCTATATGTGAATCAATTGAAGGCAATGCAAAAGTTTAGGCTGAAGAACAGATGCATGATATTGTCTTCAAGTACTGGAAGAACTGCCATGAAGAAGATAGACTAAACTTGTTTTGCTTAGACCCAGAGGGCAGAACTAGGAGCAATGACAAAGTGGCAAAGGGAGAATTTTGTATTTGCTATCAGGAAAAAATTCCTAACAATTAGAGTTGTCCCAAAGTGGGATGCACTTAGTAGAGTCCTGGTTAATGTTTAATAACTGGATCGCCCAAAAAATGTACTGTAGGACATGCTTTTAAATATAATCTTCAACATTAATTTTTTTATCTCTTAAGTCAAAGCAAACCCTGATTTGTAGTGTTAGCCAATTTCTTCATTATAAATGCTCACATTGAAAATTTAACATTTGACAACTAAATTGGTTCCAGCACAGCCCTGACTCGGGTAGTAGTGGGTTTCTCCTTCATCAAGGTCATCGAGCAGACACTGGATGATCACTTGTTGGTTCCATTGTATTGGGGAATTCATTTTGGCAGAGCTTACACTCCATGGCCATTGAGGTTACCTCCAATCTGCAATTCTTTGGTTCTATGACTTTGTGACAAGACTCGCAGCAATTTAACTAAGACTTTTCAAAAGTGAAAATATTACCCAAATAATTCAAGTACAATTTAAGTTTGGACTCCATTATCTACTTTTAGCTGACAACAGACTTGACTTGTCAGCATAGGAATTAACATACATCTCTTTTCTTTTTTAATAAAGTCTTAAAGCCTATTCAGCATACTTTATGTCTACTGTTGCTTTCGGTGTGACTATTATGTCACATCTAATCTGTTGATTAGAGGTGTTGGACACTCTGGGAACCTCAATAATTTTATTTATGTGCTAATGTATTTTGGTTGCATATGGACTTTGGGGGAAAAAAACCTTTGTGTGCCTATGCTAAAAGTATATTATGAGCCAAAAAAACATCATCTACTATACTATATATACAGTAAATATTATATGCTACACTGAGTACAATAAGAAAAATTAAAACGGGGCGGCCAGGTAGCACAGCGAGTAAGAGCACCGGTTCCAGTGTTGAGAGAGACCTGGAGATCGAATCCTGGGCTCAAACACTTAGCACCCACCCAGAAACACCTGGCCATGTAACCTTGAGCAAGTTACTCAACCCCAATTGCTTAGGGGCGGCCAGGTTGCTCAGCGAGTAAGAGCACCGGCTCCAGTGTCAGGATGACCTGGATCAAATCCGGGCTCAGATACTCAGCACCACACCCAGAAATAATAACTGGCCGTGTAACCTTGAGCAAGTTACTTAACCCCAATTGCTTTAAAAAAAAAATTAAAACGATATTTAAAAGCCACTGAATTTAGATTAAGTGCAATCACAATTTTGGTCTTAGAGAACAGATAATGAAAAATGTTTCTGATAGAGGAGAGGGCAGCGGTAGGCATGGAATATTGCAAACACTATCAGATACCATTTGGCTGGTTGGTTTTTCTATGTTGTGATGATGGTATAGTTGGGGATAGAGCATATTTGGAAATGATTGTAGTGGGGAAAAGGAAGGAATAAAAACTTTAAAAAAAAGTATTGTGATAACACAATGTAAAACCCATATCTAATGCTGCCAAAAATATTCTTTGTAAAAACTAAACTGGAAATCTGTATAGACAGTAAAATTTAAAATATGTTGGTTTTCATTGTCTTTTATATGGATCTCTGTTAATGCAGAGAGAGGTTTCCCAATAGAATAAAGAGGAGCTGTGATACAAATTCAAGTTCATGAAGTTATTACTAAAAGTATGCATACACTAGTGGGTAGCTAGGTGGCACAGTGGATAGACAGCCAGACCTGGAGTCACAAAGACTTGAGTTCAAATTTGACTTCAGACACTTATCTGTGTTATCATGTGCAAGTCATTTAACCCTCTTTATCTCTGTTTCCTCATCTGTCAACTGAACTGGAGAAGAAAATGGCACACCACTTCAGTATCTTTGCCAAGAAAAAAAGTTGGGGGGGGGGGTCCACACAGAGTCAGACATGGCTACATTACAAGGTATACTAGTACTTTCAGGAAGGCCAGGGCTAGTACTACTTCTGCTCCAATCACATTCTAAATTCCTGTATTGTAGCACTAAAATAGTCCAGTTCCTAAAATCTAAATGTTGGTCCCAAAAGCTAGTATGGAAAAATATAATCCAGACTTTAATATTTTTTTCTGGGCAAAGGGACTGTAATTGCCAAATTGCCATGAATTTTTAAAGAAGCAGGAACTATAGATAGTTGAATCTACAGGCTGGAGGTTAGGCTGCTAAAAACCTGCTGAGGGAAACGTAGATAGGAGTCAAAGTGGAAACAGTTAACCTCCAAAATGCAAAAGGCATGGAAGAAAGAACATCTGCCTCCCTTCAGATTCTGGAAGCTCTGCCATGGTGACCTTTGGGTTCAGGATGGTAGAATAGAACTAATTTGGTTATTTTACATGAAATCCATAATCTGATCATGATGATTTGTTACCTCATTAAGGCAGTTAATTAACAGCCAGAGCTTTCTGACCAGGGCACCTCCACACAGTATCCTGTAAACTCAGGTGACAGCATTGATAATTTCATTTATTCAGTTCACTGAAAAGAGAGCAAAAGGCAGATGTGTTTCATGTTCCAATGAGAGCTGAACGTCCACACACACTAACTAGTCTTTTCCCTCCTTTATGGGTAGCATCAAAATGTTATAAAATAGACACTGAGTATGTGGTTTCGGGCCTTCACTTGTAAAGTTAAAGGGAGATAAAGTCTAGAGTTTAGCTTCTATGGGAAATACCATTACATTCTACATGACCCTGTCAGAGCTCTACAGGAATAGAAGTAACACACTAGATTCTACAAGATTCCATACATTTTGAATTATTCTTTTAGTGTTTACTAATAAATAACCCCATGTACCTAACACTTTGTGATTAATTTTCCTCACAAAAATCTTCTGAATTAAGCATCACAAACACTATTCTCTGCATTTAAGAAATATGAAAACCAAAGCTGAGAGATGTAAAATGATCTAAACAAGATCACACAGTCACAGAATGAGAGGCAATGTGGTATGGCGATTGGAGGACTGGACTTAGCATCAGGGGTCTAGATTCAAATCCTACTCATTGATTTTTCAGGTTGCGTGACCCTGGTCATGTCACTTCAATTTCACTATGGCTCAATTTCCTTATCTGCAAAATGGGAAATGTTAGATTCAATGATCTCTAAGATCTGTACCAGATCTACAACGTCATGATCCTATAAAGAAAATCATAGAATACTGGTCAGAAACGTAATCACATTAAGGTCACTCACTGGACAGAGTAAGAACTTGATTCCAGGTCACCTGATTCCAAGTTCAATTTGCTTTACCCAAAGCCTCTTATTGGTTCCAAATACCTGAGGTACATTGAGAAGTGCTTACATTGGAATACTAGAAAAATGCCTCAATAGCATGACTATTTAAAAAAAAAATTTCTCCAGACCTGTGATTTCATTGGTGTGGGGAACTCTCAAGTCCAGAAACCTATCCTTCTCCCTCTCTCTTTCCCTCTCTTCCTCTCCCTTTCTCTTTCTTCCTCTCCCTCTCCCTCTCTCCCTCTCTCTCCTCCCCATTGGTTTAAATGAGCAATTCATCTCCAATTCAGTTAGGCAATTGCCTGACAGATTGATAGATTAAGTGGCTTATCAAGTGTCACACAATTAGTATTTGTCAAAAGCATAACTTGAATCCAGGTTCCCGACTCTAAGGCAAGCTAATACATAAACCCTATCTCCTCTCTACAAGCTCTCACAAAAGCATTCCTAAGAACCAATGAATAACAAAGTTTTCTTTATTGCAATGAACCACAGATTATGGCATTATTGTATACTAGGTATACTTGCCCGTGTAAAATAATAAAGGGAAACTTCAGTGACAATAGGTGACATTTATTAATAAGGACACGGAAGAAAGAAAGAGACTAAAAATACAAGACTTCATATAGTTTTAATTTTTAATATTCAGAACAACAATATGACTATGTTTTTATATAATGCAAATAACATTCAATATTTCATTTTCAATTGAGAAAGGTCTAGCCTTACTCCTCAGTTCAAAATTCACATAGTATTTTTATGTCTGTCAACAAGTTTATTTCTTTAAATTGTTTATATATGGTGCCAAGTGATGTGAGAGGTGTATGAATGCTTATGTGATTGGATATGACTGCTGAGTGAAGTCTTGAGGGATTATTCTCTGTTATTAAATAGCCAAGGAATTCATCTATCAATATTTTTGCATAGCTATGTTGGTCACATAATTTAAAGTTGTCCTTGGGCAGACTTAAATTATGCATCTATTTCTTATTATTTATTATATTTTTAGATCAGGCAAACTAGAAATATGAGGTTTATTTCTTCAAATTGAATCATTTTTGATTTGGCCTTGCTCTGGGACCCTGTTGTCACAGATTTTCACAAGTTGAATTTTAACCATGTTATGACCAGGTTTACCTAAAAATCACTAATGCATTTACCACTCAGTGTCTCACCTCAAAGAATTGTCAGTATCCAAGCAATTGCTTGTTAATTACCCCCCTGCCATTAAAGAAGCATGACTGCTTTTATGCCAGAGGCCTGACTCCAAACCCAAGGGATAAGCAAGGGAAAGAAAAAAGGAAATTCTGGAAAATAGATTTAGAGAAGTAAAGGCTATTCCACCTTGGAAGGCAGAACAACAAAGTAGAAAGAGCAGTGGCCTTGGAGCCAAGAAACCCAGTGTTTCATCTTGGCTCAGACATTTATAAACTGTGTGACTCTGATTATATACATATATATTATGTTGAGGGTGGCCTCGATGAAGACAATAAGCATCATCGAGCAGATGCTCTGTGCCACGTACTCTGCCAAATGCCTTAAAAATAATATCCCATTTAATCCTAACAACAACCGAGAGGTAAATACTATTATTGCTGCCATTTTACAGCTGATGAAATTGATACAGATACAAGTTAAGTGACTTGCCCAGGGTCACTCAGTTACTGTCTGAGGTCACATTTGAACTCAGGTCTTCCTGACTCCAGACCCGGACTCCAGACACTGTGCTACATCTAAAGACCTTTATAGTTCTAAGATTCTCTGTGTCTATACACATACATAGACAGATGCATAATCAAATAAAAAATGGAGGTAAGAAGTAATAAAGCCATTTCTTCAAGTGCCAAAAGCACCTCAAAACATGAATCCATTTGAGGTTGGCTTCTCTGATTATTATTTGTGTGTTTGTGTGTGTGTGTCACATCCCTCAATTAGAGTATATACTCTCTGAAGATGAGAACTTTGTATCTGGGGAAACAAAAGCTCTGAACACAGTAGGTGCTTAATAAATCTTTGTTGAATTGAAATAAATTAAACTGAACTGTGCTTGAAGTAGTCTTAAAAAGGAAGGGGGATTTTTTTTTTTTTTTTTGCTGAAACGCTTTCAGTAATTACACTCCCAAATTCCTATTCTGCCAAGGATACTATTTCTATCAAGATATTTATATTGAGAGGGGCAGTTAGGTGGCACAGTGAATAGAACACTGCCCCTGGAGTCAGGAAGACCTGAGTTCAAATGCGGCCTCAGACACTTAACACAAAACTAGCCATGTGACCTTGGGTAAGTCACTTAACGCCAATTGCCCTACCTTGCCCTACCTTCCCCCCTCCAAAAAAAATAAAATAAAATATTTACATTGAGATAGTAGGAATATTCATCAGCATCTCTAGCCATGTGGAATGGCGGAACTCTTTAAAAAGTATTGATAACATCCTTAAAGACTGAAATGAGGGACGGCTAGGTGGCGCAGTCAATAGAGCACCAGCCATGGAGTCAGGAGGACCTGAGTTCAAATCTGACCTCAGACACTTAACACACACACTCGCACATACACAAAACCTAACTGTGTGCCCTTGGGCAAGTCATTTAACCCCAATTGCCCTACCTTCCCTGCTCCAACAACAACAACAACAAAAAGCAAAAATAAAAGACTGAAATGACTCAGGGGATTAAGGCTTGAACTATCATTGACATGGCTTCCTTATCACTTGAATACAAAACACACACACAAGTTCCAATTACACCCTGAGTTTTTAAACTGGCAGACCAGAAATAACTCAAGGAAATCAACTGTGTCCTCCAAGAATATGATTTCATTTTTCTGAATATCCTTCCCCTGCTATGGCTAAGTAAGCTTCCTTTGCTAACTATTCAATGGGCTCCTGCTATCTCATTCCCTTCCAATCTCAAACTTGAACTATTGGACAAGCCTGGAGAGTCCTACCCTTATGAAGATACCAAATATCTCTTCTGCATTGTGGACATCATGAGATTAAAAATCTATTGAATGACAAAATTAAGTGTACATCCCTTACATCCACAACTGTTCCCCAGAACAACCACAGATACTGCTTGGGAAGCAGTGTGTCCAGTTCTGATCAATATATAAAATTGATGGAGCTGGTGCAAAGGAGAATGACCAGGATGGTGAGGGCCTCAAAAATCATGCCATATGAAGATCTGTTGAGGAAATTTGGAGTATTTGTCTTAAAGGAGAAAAAGGAAGACATGATAACCATCTTTAAACATATGGAAAAGAGATTAGACCCATGCTTTATAGCTCCAGAGAGGATCATATTGGCTTATCATCTATATAGAGCCCTGTAATTATTGGTGCTTACCAAAGGTCTGTCCTAGGCCCACTATTTTTTTTTTCTTGTTCTACACTCTCTCTTTTGTTAATATCATCAGCTCCCATGGGTTTAACTATTGTCTCTAAGCAGTAATTCACAATTATCTATCTACCATATATCTGTATGTAGGTGTCTATATATCTGTATGTCTACCTAGTCCTTGTCTTTCCCCTGAGTTGAAGTCCCCTAGCCCCAGTAGCATATTGTGCTTTTTTTCAAAATGGATATCTGTAATGTAATGCCAAGCAAAGGCAACTTCCCAGGTTCAAAATACCAGCATAGGTGCTCTCTATTTTATTCAGTGACAAACCAAGAACAGAGAAGATCAAAACATGACATCATTCAAAATACAGCATTTACTAAGTGTGATTAAATAATCTCCAAGGACTACCCCACCCCAGGACCTTCCAATCATTCAATCAATTACAAAGTCCCTGTTCTAAATACTTCTCCACCCCTAGGCTATACCTTAATTAAGTCCACCACAAAACCCCTCTTCTCAAATGGAGATTAGTTTCCAAACATAGGTAAAGTACCTTCATTTGTCAATCACAGAGCACAATAAGGTCAAAAGTTCCCCACCCCCAGGATCACAATTGAATCTACCCCAGAGTTACATCAAGTTTAAACACAGCACTTAATACCCAAATGGAGGTCTTTTCTTCATCTTGACAAGAGGCAAGTTCTCAGCAATCTTAGTTCCTGGGGAGACAAGGCTTAGCAAGGCCATAAGATACATTGCCAGTCCCTTCATGAATTTATCCTCTGTCTGTAGAACAGTCCTAGAACCCCTGAACACATTAGCAAAGCCCTCTCCCAGGATTTCTGTAAACATACAACAAGAAAATCCTTCTTCAGGGCTTCTGAACCAACAGAAAGGCTCCCAGACCCCTGCAACAACAGCACTGTCCTTCACCAGTGGACAGTATTCATTCTGTCTGCAGGACAGTCTCCAGACCCCTGCAACAACAGTACTGTCCCTCACCAGTAGACAGTATTCACTCTCTGTCTGCAGGACAGTCTCAGGCCTTCTTAACCAAATGCCAGGTTCCAGGACTTCTTCAACAGGACAGTCTTTCACCAGTGGACAAATCTGGCAAAATAACATCAAAACAGACAGACAAAGTACCAGCAAAACAGCCATGTCTCCTCAGTCCTTGGCAGCTCAGGGGGCAGGTCTCAAAAGTCCAGGGCAATTCAAAGCGGCCACCAGCAATCCTCTTAGTCTCTCTCTCTCTCCACGAGGTTCTGCTTCCAAAAAGATCTTCCGCCTCTCTCTAGTGTCTCTCCAAATCTACATCACCAGCTCCTCCCACTTCAGGACTTTCTTTTCACATCAACAAGCCCATCCCACAGGTGGGATTAACAAACTCTGGGTTTTAATACAATCAATTTGAAAACCAAGCCAATACAGGGGAATCTTTAATTGCCATTACTATCACAATATCTCAGGGATATCTCAAACTCAACATGGCCACCACTGAACTCATTATCTGTCCCCTTCAGTAAACACCATCCTTCCAGAATTCCTACTCTCCTTCATTCCACATATAAAATCAGTTAGCAAATTTTGTCATCTCTACCTCCATAGTATCTTTCCCATCTGACCCCCCTTTTCTCCATTTAAATATCTACCATCTACAAATGCTTCCTAATTGGTCTCCCTGGGTCAAGTCTTTCACCACTCCAGTCCACCCTACACAATGGTATAAAAGTCATTTTCCTTAAGAGCAGATCCATCTTAGGCAAAAGTATAACATGAGACATTCAGCTAAAATTAATTTATGCTAGCTTGTGGTTAGAATGCTGGTCCTGGAATCATGAAGACATATTTTTCCTGAGCTTAAATCTGGCCTCAGACACTAACTAGTTATATGACCTGGACAAGTCACTTATCCCTGTTTGTCTCAGTTTCTTCCTTTGCAAAACAAGCTCGAGAAGGAAATGACAAACCATTCCAGTGTCTTTGCCAAGAAAACCCCAAATGGGGTCATGACTGGTTGGACACAACTGGGAAAATGACTGAAGAGCAAAAACAAAATATTAGCATTTTCAAGAAAAGGCATAAAAGTTGTTTTCAGTATAAAATATTCTTAATAAATCCACATTGGCTCTTACTTATCAATTCTTGCTTCTTAAGACAGTACATTCCTTGGAGACAACATGTTATACTATGAGGAAAGACACAGCTCCTGAGTGAAAATATATAATACAGAGCCCCGTGGCCCATGTTGCAGAGCACCACACATGTTCAGAAGGAGGTTAGAGGTTTTATGCAGAAGACACAGAGTCTTTAGCTGTCTGCTTGACTTCTTGGCTTCTCACTTCAGTTGACACTGGTAGAAAGCAGCCTGAAAGTCACAAAATTCCAGATTTGATGAGAGGAGGGGAAGGTAGAGGTTGACCCAGAAGGAATTAATGTATCTTAAGGATAGCTCAACCAGAGAAAGGCTAAGTCAAAAAAAAAAAAAAAAAAAAAAGGGAAAAAAAAAAAACAGGCTTCCCAAACTACCGCACAGTACTTACAAACCACATGATTAATAATCCATTCTAGAATTTTGCCAGGGATCAAATTCAAGGTCATCAGCATCAACCCTGTCCCACTTTTTGAAAACAATATGTTGAATTTAGCACTACTATACAAGTTAGGAATCTACAAGTCACTTAACCTCTATGCTTCAGTTTCCTTCTTGGTAATATGGTTCGAATAAGTGCATTATGGTAAGAATCAGATGAAGAAACATATATAAAGCACTTTGATAACCTTTAAGTGATTTATTTTGGCTATTGTTTTTACCATTACTATTATTTGGGGATTTTTTCTTAATCTCTTTAGCTTTAATTTAAAATTGCTTTTTGTTTCCTTTGTGTAACATAGATACTTTTTTTTTTTTATAACTTATTCCAAAAAAAAAAAAAGGCCTAATGAAATGTGGCTTTAGTTTTCAGGCAAAATTCTATTTTGTGAAACAGTGCTCATTGTGGTATGGGATTTATATCTTTTTGACATGGCATTCATGGGTCATTTAGAATAAAACTTTGATTTCTTACTTGCCTTGATATAATCCTAGGCTGTCCAAGAAGGAACAAACAAAAATAAGATACCTCAAAAGATAATTCTTTTGGACTTCATTGTCTTTATTGATAAATTGAATCTTTAATGGACTTAAATGCAAATATGTGTCTATACATACACATACATATATACATATATCATATTTAAATGTTTCACAAGAGCAAAATCTGTTTATTTTGATATTCGTAATTTTTCTGAGGGTATCTCTCATCAGGTCCTCTGAAATAACCATGCAGGTTCATTGAATGGTAAAGAGTAAAGATATGAATTTCTATGTGCTCTACTTGCTGCTTTTTCTTTGTTTCCAAATAAGCTACCATCTGCTGATTAAACATAAAACAGACTATCGGTTATTAAAAATTCCAAAGGCCTTTGTGCATGTGTAATAGTAATGCTAACCCTAGTGTTCTAACTATGGTTCCGTTTGGATAATTACATTCCATTTCCTAAATTACTTTGTCATGAATCGTTTTTATGGCCGTTAAACAAGTCCTCCTTATTCCTCAAGGTGGGGAGGGTTTCAATGTCTATAGAATTACTGGTTTAGAGCTAGTTCATAGGATTAATAAGGAATATAAAATGCTTTCAATACACTGGAATGAACTAAACCATAATGCTAACATGTGAATATTTCTGAAAAGTGGGAATCTTGAGGGTGTTAACCTTTTAATACACATAGGAAAGTAAATTGTAAGGTTGTCCCTGCCCTTTGGAGACAAAGTTAGGTACTGATAGATGATAAGGCCTCCCTGTTTCCCCACTTGTATATATTTCCCATTCTTCCCATATAGTTTGTATCCCTCAGTACTTTTGTGCAAATGTCTAACAGACCATGTTCTTGGATTGGAAACAAGGAAGACCTAAGTTCCATCCCACTTTACATACTTGTTATCTATGTGACCCTAGACTAGTCACTTAGCCTCTGTGAATCTCAGCTTTTCATTTTACATGGGGATAATAGGAGCATAATGTCTCATAGGGTTATTGGGATGATCAAAGGGGACAAGGTACGCAAAGCATTTTGTACACATTAGAGCACTGTATAAATGTGAATTATTATTATTGTCATTGCGCCCAACAGGAATTTATATTTACATATTAGACACTGTTACCTGTTTATTCAGTTCAATTCAATTCTATAAACATTCATGAAATGCCTACAAAATACTGTCCTAGGCACCAGGAACACAAAGATCAAAAAAAAGAAAACCCCCCAAAAGTAAAGTATCTACCCAAAGGAAGCCCACAAGAAGTCAGAAGTGGTGATTGGATCCTTGTGTGTCCCCTGGTTTGTTCTGCTAGTTTATGACATATGGAGCAAGAGCCAGAATTAAGTTCACCATCTCTATAAAAATCACCACCATGACTGATGGATAAGCCTGTGAAGGAGATAAAGAACCCTAACATCCTCACTCCCTGCAATCATGTACATAGTGACAAGAAACAGAGGTAAAGAGCTCTAAATGAGAGGCAGTATGGTGTACTGCAAAGGTGTCAGACAAGGGGCAGATCGGGCAGAGCCCCCAGCCAGAATAAAATGTAATTGGGAAATATTTAACAAAATAAATAAAAATAGAATAGAGAAAATGCTAATATATAGTTCTCTAAGTCAATATGCAGCCACAGGGAATCTTTATTTATGTTTAGTGACCCCTGTTTCTATTTGAATTTGACACCAGCGGCATAATGGATAAAGAACTGGACAAAGTCAGAAATATTTGGGCTCAAATCCTGCTTCATAAACTTAGTAGCTGTGCGACCCTGGACAAGTCAGTTAACCCTTCTGTGCCTTTTTCATTACCCATAAAAATGACAAGGTTGCACTCAAGGGCCTCTAAGGGCCTTTCCAGCTCTAAATCTATGATTCTATGGTCCTTCTTCCTGTTGTGACCTTGCCTCAGCTCATCCATCTTTTTAACCTCCATTGGCTAAATGGAATATGCTGTAATAAAAGCCTATTGTTTTATGCATTACTGGCCTGCCTATGTCTTTGTGAAAATCCCCTAGTACCTGAGGAAACTGGGGAATAGCATGTAAGCAATATTTTATGTTAAATCTGCTTTAGTCTTATATAATGTCTAGAGAGACTAATTCCATGAAGGAGTATCAGGTTAAGAAACTAAATTTATCCCCCAAATGTTTTCTACAGCTTTTTTTAAGTTCTGCCCTGTCTTGTTTTGTTTTGTTTTAATTTCAAAACAGTTCTATTTTGTAGGGCATTTACATATTTCAGACACCATAATGATTTACCAATGACAGTTGGCCAAGTTTCCCCTGCCCCCAAGGATACAGGCATAGTCCTTCTAGAAGCAGAAGGACGGAATTGAATACTTCCATAGAGCTCATTTTTATCAAAATGTGGTAGTTTCTCAGTTACATGTTCTCTTTTGGGATGGTTTTTACTTTACTTTCTAACAATTATTACACCAAGAAAATTTTCCAAATTATCACCAAGGTGAATATCAGGGGAAAGAGAAAGGAGAGCGGGAGGAGAAGGAAGGACAAAAAGATATGAAGTCCAAGACAGTTATGGCATATATTCAGATTATTATTACATAGAAAAAATGTTTTGATATTTCCTTTATGAATAGAGTGAAATGAGCACTGGTTCTATTGTCAGAGACCCTGGTTCCAAATTCTAGCTCTAACACTCCAAGCTTGGCATTGGGCAAGATCCCCAGTTTCATCTCTTTATCTGTAGAATGAGGAGATTGGGCTAAAATGATTTCTGAAATCCCTTTTAGCCCCAGACCTCTGATCTCTATTAAAAGATTTTGTAGTGAGAAATTTTGAAAAGCCTTAAATCTTCTAATCAGGTCAGAGAAACTATTGTTATGCACATTAAACAATCAACTGGAAAACTCAGTGAACATATATTAAACTAATTGTATTTTCATGTATGTGGAAGTGGTGGTGTGGTTCTCTCTCCTGAATTTTGAGCAATGATCAAAAAATGAAAATTGAGAATGGAAATGCACAAGGAAAAGTTGCACCTGTTTTCAACTAATTTACTTTTTCATGTTGTGTTGCATATTTCATGTATTTAAATATTGGTCCTTCAGCTGTAGCCAAAAGGAGCCCCTCTGGAAATGACATAGTTCATCTCTATGGGATAGATTTCCTGCATTTAAAAATGCACAATAAAAAGTAATTTCATGATGTCTGTGTTACATCAATAAGAACCCATGTTCTAATTACAAGACAATACAACCTCTCTTCCCTACCCCCCTGCTGCTGCCGCCTTCTTAGGATGATTCTCTTTTTAAGTACATTCATATACTATACTAATTTTTACAATTTTTATCTTGTTTTTCTTGCTTGTTTTTCATATATGAAATGAGTACATGTCATTTTCCTAAACCATTGTGAGGTTTACAATGACCTATGGAAACAAGGTGTTTTTTAAAGTCTATTTTTAACTGCAAAACATCCTCTTTTGTTTCCAAACCTCAGGTTCACTGGGAAGACAAAACTAGTTTATTTTTATCTTAAGTGTCCAAACTCCATTGCTCTGCCTAGTATTTTCCATAGGAGGGAAAAAAAAACAAAGCCCAAGATGTATCATTGGTAATAATAAGTTAACTAAGCAAGCATGTTAAATTATTAAATTTGGAGAATACATTGTGCTTATTATGTTACTTACCCTTGCAGTGAACTAGAAAATGAATGTGGTCATTCCAGACTGGTTAAATTGGAAATATATTTTATACAGATGTGTCTAATGTAGTTTCCTGGCAGAAGAGGAGTGCACACAACTTATATTTATAAGTATACAAATCTGGCTTTATATTACAAGGCAGTTCTATAAAATCAGATTTCCCCCTCTGCTCTTTGGTTTTCACTTTCAGGATACATTTACCTCCTTTTGTCATGTACAGTATTTTTATTAAAACACTGTTTCTTTCCCTAGATCCTTCAGGGTTCATTTTATGTTGAGTATGGGGGGGGAGGGGCGGCAGGGAAGTGAGGCTGGATAGAACAGACAAAGTAGAGACCCACCCTTTCTAATTGGCACTCAACTGATTGTTACAAATTCTTACATTGGCTTCCAGCTCATTTGAAATGACTCCTTCATTTTTTCCCCCTCGAAGCGTTAACTAATTGAGTCTCCATCTGTTATGATAGCTGCACAGCATTTCTGTGTCCTTTCTGTTCCTTTGGCAATTTAAATAAGATTGACTGACCAAAGAAGACAAGGGAAAAAGTTGCCTAGATTAATAGGTATCTGAATTAAAAGCTCCACGACTGTTTAGAACTTCAAAAGAAACCACTTATTTCTCCCTTATAAGAACTCATGGATCTTTATGATCTTTTCTTGCATTGAGTACATCCTACTGGCTTCAGTGCAAACATCTTGGATTCCTTTAGAGTAGCTACCCCTTCCACAACCAAAGATCAAAAAACCCTCCATTTAACAAATATCTGTTAAGTACTATGTGCAAAGGACTGGGCTGGGTGTTGCAGCTATCAAGACAAAAATGAAGAGTCCCACTCCTCAAAAGAGCATATATTTTCCAAGGTAAAAGAAAATATGTATAGAGTTAAGTAAATATAGAATGTATAGAAAGTAAAGAGAATGTCATTTCCTTGGAGGAATGGAAGTGGTACTTAGGCTGAGATTTGAATAGAGTTAGGAATTCCAAGAGGTTGAATCCATGATTTAGTAAATGGTCTTTGAGTAGTTTCTGTGGCCAATAAATTCATTACTCTGGGCCAAAACTGCTGAGGAATGTCTCTAAATTTAACTGTGTTCAAAGGTTCCCAAAGTAGGCAACACCATCCCCTGAGGGGCGCTGGAATGATGAGTGGAGGCAGTAGTAACCTAGGGTGGAATTGGGGGTCATTAAATAAAAATAAGGGGGCAAAGGAAGCATGAGGAAAGAAGAGAAGATAAGAAAATTTTGGTAAACTGTTTAAATCTGTTGTGTAACAGAGTTAAAGTTGTAGTGATTACATTATTTTCTAAATAAACATACAGAATTCAAGCTATGAACGAGTGGTCAAGTCTGCCGACAGGTCTTAACAAGCAAATGTTGACAGGAAAGGCTTTTGTGCATTTTCAGGAAGTTCAGTATCAGCAGGAAAATGTGCATGTAATGACTTGTTTACAGTGATACTATATGGTTACAAGACACAATATTACATCATCAAAATTTCAGTGTAAGAATAAAACCACAAATTTACAATAAATTATTAAATTTGAGAAGCAACATTTTAATATATGTATGTGGATTATATATATGTATATATATGTACACACATTTTATAAAATAACACAAGTTTATAAAACAACATTAAAGGGTCAAAGAAAGTAGATCTCCAGAAGGGTGCCAAATAATTTTTTTAAAGGGGGTGGTAGGCCAAATAAGTTTGGGAACCTCTGATATAGGTAATTAGACAACAGACAGTTTGTTATCAGGCAATTGGGTAGTAGCATAGTGAATAGAATGTCTGGGTTGGAGTCAGCAAGACCTGAATTCAAATCTTACTTCTGACACTTACTAGTTGTATAACCCTGGGCAAGTCACTTAAGCTTTGTTTACCTCAGTTTTGTCATCTGTAAAATGGGGATAGCAGCAGCATCTACCTTCCACGTTTATTGTAAGGAATAAATGAGATAAGTGTAAGGCATTTAGCACAGCACCTTGGACATATAGTGAGCACTATATATAAATGTTATTATCACCCTCACCATTTCCACCACCACCATCACCATCATCATCATTAGACTGTAAACAAAGTCTCTCTAAGTTGGCAGGTACTCCCAGAATTTCTGCTGCATTACTGTTCCCTTTGAGAATTGTGGGTTCTCTCTCCACCATGGCAAAGCCCAGAAGTGGAGTTCTTGCAGATGCTGTCTCTGTATTAAGTGCTTGTTGGGTAAAAATAAACAAATGAATGCATACATACTAACCCAAATATTATAAAAGAATTGTCATTATATGACCATCACAGTCCTTTAAAAATTTATTTTATTTTCAATGAAATATTAATCAGTTGGATTTTATGTTATGATGTTAGTTATAGAAGGATGTCTCTCCCTTTCACCCAATCCTAATTAATGTAACTAACAATTTTCTTTACATTCCTAAACTTCTTATGGTAAGAAATGTGTAGCTTAGGTATGAACAACCCTTACATACCTCTACTGAATTATTGAATCAGTCAAGGATGTAACTAGTCACAACGTTCAGGAAATCATCCTTATCTGGGTAGAAGGCAAGACATGCACCGTCAAACTTGAAGATTATTCATAAAGCAACTTCCAAAGCTGGTGTTAACTAATAAATATCCTTTCTTACACTAAAAGTCTACATGGCAGGATCTCACAAGCTAGGGAACATCATCATATCTAAGAATCAAGGGTACAAGATGATTTGTTGAGCTTGGTCCCAGAGGGTGCAAGTAGAAATAATGGACAGAACTATAAGGAGATAGATTTGGGTACAACATTAAAAGCAGCAAATAATTAAATAAAATGGGCAACCTTGGGGGAAGGGGATGGGCTCAAATAGTGGGATGCCTCTCACTGGAGTTCTTCAAGCAGAGTCTGTAAGAGTTCTTGTCCAATTGTCTATGGTTGCATGAATCCTCCCTACCCTTAACTGGCATGACATTTCAGGTACAGCTATCTTATTAAAATTCTTATCATGATCTACCTGAAACTATAATTATTTCTTATTTCACCAACTGTATAAACTATATAAAGTAGGGATCCTGTATCATTTTCCATCTTTCACTGCCACTAGTTATGAAAAGACTGACAATGAAACTCAATTATTAAATTCTTACTGTGTGTCAGGCACTGTTTTTAGTTTCAGAGATGCAAAAAAACAAATAAACAAGGAAGCCTCTGACTTCAAGCAGTTTTATTCTAATAAAGATAAACTAGAGTTGGAAAGGACAGGACTGGGGTCAAGGATAAGGCCTACCTAGAGGATGATTTGAAAATGTCTCAGCAGTGGCCTGTTGGCCTGATTCCAGGCAAGATTTGGTTAAAGCTTGATTATTAGAGTCCAGTGTCCCAGAAGTAGAGTTCAAATTACAGTGGTGGGAGAAGGGGGAGGGCCAAAGTATAGGGGGCATGTTTTGGAAATGGTCAGCAAGTATTTTATACTTGAGTTAAGAAAGATAGGAATCTGTGTTCCACCTCTGGCTTTTTACTAGCTATGTGAACACAATGTCTCTGGGTTTCAGGTTTCCCATTTGTAAAATAAAGATAATAATACCTTTAGTTTTTGTTGAGTTGTTTAAGTCATATCTGACATTTCATGATCCCATTTTGGGGTTTTCAAAGATATTGGAATGGTTTGCCGTTTCCTTCTTCAGCTCATTTTACAAATAAGGAAACTGAGGCAAACAGAAGTGATTTACCCAGAGTCATATAGCTAGACAACATGAGAGGCTGGATTTGAACTCATGAAAATGAGTCTTCCTAACTCTAAGCCTGGTGCCCTATCCACTTCATAGAGAAGCCCCATAAAAACTAGAGTACCTACTTCTTATATCGAAAGACTCAAATATGGGGCAGCTAGGTGGTACAGTGAATAGAGCACCAGCCCTGGAGTCAGGAGGACCAGAGTTCAAACTTGGCCTCAGACACTTAACACTTACTAGCTGTGTGACCTTGGGCAAATCACTTAACCCCAATTGCCCTATGCACCCCCTCCAAAAATAAAAAAAAGAAAAAAAAAAGACTCAAATATGATTACATACAGAAAATACTTTATAAACCTTAAAGCACTATATCCATGTCACTGTAATTAATATATATATATATATATATATATATATATATATGATAACTATTTGTTGAGGGACCCATTTAGCTGGTTTATGGAAGTCTCCCTTGATAAAGGTGGATATGAAGTGTTCTCAGACAAAGCAAAGGAAAAGCTTTGGGAGATAAAAGTCAGATTTGCAAAGACATCAGCTGCATGAGATAATTTCTGATAACAGGATTTGGATTTCTGGATCATGTCTTTAGATGTAGGAATGCCTAGATATTAGACAGGGATGATGAGAATATAAGCACTATTAAAGTCTAGTGAGGATATATTTGCTTTGAAATCAATTTTTAGCATCCCCTAGCTATTTCTAAGCTCTTAAAGACTGGTTCAGATCCAGATTTACTCTTTTGTGCTCCAACCAACATATTTCTTTTAACAGAAAAACCAATTACTTCTATCAATCAATAAACATTTACTAAGCACTTATTATATACCAGACATTGTTCTAAGAGTAGAGTAAGAGCAAAACATTTTAAATTAAACAGCTATAGTACTTTTGTACACACATGTATAAGGAATGTGTGTGGTGAACAAACAAATATGGGTAAGTGGTAAGAGTGGAGAGGAACGCACATAAGTAATCTCATGCAACCAGAAAATACAGAAATTAACACAAATATATTGAACACAGGGGGTCAAGAATATATCTGGCCAGAGATTATGTAATTCACAATTCTTCACACTCCTATGGCAGAATGCCTAATAGAATCCTTCTATCTTTGCTACTTGCTTCCCTGTAGAACTGTCAAGGTCCTCTAGTCCAAACACACAGCCCACAGGTCTTAAACCCCAAACATTAAAATATAGTTCCTTTCCTATTTTAATGTGCTGATATCTTATTTTTTAAAAGAAAGAAATATATAAGCCTGTGAGTTCTTAAGTCAATATATAGTGCCTACAAGAATCTTTAGTGACCCCCATTTCTATTTGAGTTTGACCCAACTGAACTAAGCTAACCTCTTCATTTTACAGATGAGGAAACTGAGTTACAGGGAAGTTACCTTGTGACTTGTCCAAGGTCACAAAGGTAAGAAGTAACAAAGGCATGATTTGAACTTAGGTCCTTTGATTCCAAAGTCAGTTCTCTTTCCACTGAACCATGCTACCTTTCATGTCCTCTTTTTCTTAGAGTGAGAAAATTCCTTCCCATCCTCGTCCATTTCTAGGATTTCAATCTTTCTTCAAAGCAATTTTGAGTGCCAAGCCTTTAGTCAGATAGAAATGAGTTCAAATCCAACCTTAGACACTTGCTAGCTGTGTGACCTTGGGCAAGTCACTTAAACATGTTTGCCTCAGTTTCCTCATCTATAAAATGGGCAGGAGAAGAAAGTGGCAAATCATGCTAGTATCTTTGCTAAGAAAACCCTAAATGCAATCATGAAGAGACACAACTCAACAACAAAACTGGGATCAAGATCTGTTGCAGATAGTTATGTGATCATGAACAAACTGCCTAACCTTTCAGAGTCACAGGGAATTCTCTCAAGTTGCAAGAGCACTGTCAGTAGTTTTGATGATTGCTGCTTTATAATACCATTTTAGATCTAGTATGGATAAACCACCTTCCCTTGCATTTCTTTTCATTAATCCCCTTAATATTCTTGACTTTTTGTTTTCTCCAGATGAATTTTGTTAATTTTTCTAACCCTATAATTTTCTTCTTTTGGTATTTTGGTTGGTATGGCACTAAATAGGTAAATCAGTTTAGGTAGAATTGTCATTTTTATTGTATTCACTCAACCTACGCATGCGTAAATGATATTTTTTGCAGTTATTTAGATCTGACTTTATTTGTGTAAAAATGTTTTGTAATTACATTCATATAGTTCCTGACTTCTTCTTGGCAGATAGACTCCCAAATATTTTATATTGTCTACAGTTATTTTAAATGGAATTTCTCTTTCTATATCTTGTTGCTGGGTTTTACTGGTAATATATAGAAATGCTGATGGTTTATGTGGGCTTACTTTATATCCTGCAACTTTGCTAAAGTTGTTAATTATTTCAAGTAGTTTTTACTTGATTTTCTAGGATTCTCTAAGTATATAATCATATCATCTGCAAAGAGTGATAACTTTGCTTCTTCGTTGCCTGTTCTAAATCTTTTGATTTCTTTTTCTTCTCATTGCCAAAGCTAACATTTCTAGTACACCATAGAATAACAGTGGTGATAGACACACTTGTTTCACCCCTGATCTTATTGGAAATGCTTCTAGCTCATCTCAATGAAATGGAATATTATTTCTCAATAAGAAATGCTAAGCTGGCGGTTTTCAGAAAAACCTGGAAAGACTTGTACAAACTGATACAAAAGTGAAAAGAGCAGAATCAACAAACCTTTTTACACCATATCAGCAACATTGTGTGATGATCAACTATCAATGATTCATCTCTTCTTAACCATGCAAGGATCCAAGAACAAGCATAAAGGACTCCTGAAGGAAAATGGTATCCACATACAGATAAAGAACTGATGAACTCTGAATGCAAATCAAAGCATTTTTTAGAATTACTTTATTCTTTTTTGTTCTTTTTTTCTTTTGATATGCTTCTTTCACAATTATGACTAATATGGAAATGTTTTACATGATAGCACATGCATAACCTATATCAAATTGCCTACCATTTTCTGAAAAGGGCAGGGGATAGAGGAAGAAAAATTTGGAACTCAAAATCTTGTAAGAATGAATGCAAAAAATTGTTTTGACCTATAATTGGGGAAAAATAAAATACTCTTTTTAAAAAGTAAGTATTAAGCAGTGTTAATATCCCTCCACTAACACTTAGCTTGGTTACCTAACCTTTGCAAGTTATTTGACCTCTATTAGCATCCATTTTCTCAGCTGTAAAAGGAGGGAGACAGATTCAAACAGTGGTGTGCTGGTAAATGTTAATCACCTCCTGGGATGGGGGAAAGAAGGATAAACATGATATATTTTAAAGTTTATTCTTCATTTTTAACACTTTCTCCATCAAACTGTTAACTTTCAATAATCAACAAAACAAGCAATCAAGTCCTGATTTGTAGCAGTTCCAAGTGGTAAATATTCACACTGGAATTTTAACAATCAGTTCTCCTGAGCCCATTCTAGCAGTTCTGGCATACTCCTTGTCTCTAAAGTCCTATTTAGTACTAACCCTATGATCTTATGAGCATAGGTAAGTCACTTAACATCCATGTGCCTCAGGCATCTCTCTCAAACTGTTAAGTCATAGCAATTTGCCTTGATTGAGGAAGTTTCCATATGAGATTGTCAAACCCATATTAAAAAGGTAAGAACCAGAGAGTTCTTTAACTGCTGAGGACAAAATTGACTAAACAAATTAATACTTTAATTTCTACATTATATCTCTTTACAAAAGTATGCATCTGATGTCTCACTGCAGCATGAAAGTAACTCTGGGTTCTTGAAAATTACAACAATGGAACTCAAGCCTTGGCCAATGCCACCAAGTTGCAAGAGCTTCTATTTAATGTCTTTTGGCCAGGGACCAGAAGGCTAAGTTCTTATTGAGTCGCTACCAGTCGACTAGCCAGTAGGGGGCTATTTTTGGACACAGCAATGTAACGTCATGCACAAGCAGCTTTCCAGAAGAATGCTACTGTGAACAGCTTTTAAGGTTCTGATTACACAGTATAGTGAACACTCTATTCCATAGCAAATCAAAGCAAAACATTCACAGTAAATCGAAATACAGCATTCACAATATTACAACTTATCACAGAAAGTCAAAATATAGCATTCACAAAAATTTATCACAGAAAATGACTACATAATTTCCACTACAGTGGTCACAAAGTTTTGAACAAAAAAAACAATCATTTAGTAGCTCAAGCATTAACAAAATCCTTAATTCAATCACAAAGTACAATAATCAAAGTTTTCCACTCATGGGGCATACTAGGTTACAAATCAGTTATTCATTCATTAATCACTAAGTACAATTATTTAGTCAATCAATCATCTTTCATTATTTACTATTCAATCGTTAGAAAATACACAGACCCTCCACCCCTAGTAAATTTACAGTCTTCTTAGCCAGTACAAAGTATCCAAGTAAAGACTTCTTTCAGCTTGACTTGGGGTGGTCCCTCAGATTCCCTGGATCTCCTTCCATGGTCCCAGATCCTACCTGGATTCACCAAAATGTCACCTGGGTTCAAAGGCAGACAGCTCCCAGGTCCTTTTCCAGCTCTCTGTGCAGTTCCCGCTCCACAGTGGAGCTCACAGTGCCCAGTCCATCTCAAATCCTTCACAGTCTCTGTTTCTGGGAAGACAAGCCTTAACAAAGCCACCAACAGGTTCGTCCAAAGTACCAACATCAGAGTCAGCTTCCTCAGTCTTCCGGCAGTTCCTGCTGGCCCTCAGACTCATCAGAAGTTTCAGCTGGTTCCCAGAATCAAAATCACGTCATCCAGGTTCCCCAAATCAAAATTATTCTCTCCAGCCTGCGGGGGACCTTTCCTCTTCAGCCTCCTCAGTTCCTCTTCAGCCTCCCTGGTGGCAGCAGCTTATACCTCCAAGAAATCTGCTTGAAGAAGAACAAACTCTCCCTTTCTGGGGTTTTCCTTATATACACACACAACATTAGCTTCCTGTTTCAACCAACCCCTTCCTATTATGTCAGCAATAGGAGACAGGAGTTCCTATCTTCTGTTTCCCCAACAGAGGCTTGATCAATTACTAAGTGTTAAGTACCTGCTACCTTTGCCAACACAAAGGGATCTTCAAATTCAAATGACATTACCATTAGAGGCAAATCACAGCATCATCTACTAAGCTTTATAGAGGTCCCTGTCTGCATCACTGAAGAGAGAGTCCTCACATCAATGAAAGCACAGATCCTCCAATTGCTTCAACATAGTGATACTTATTTTCTTCTAGGATTTATCTTGTGATTTTGAGTAGAATTACTTGCTACTTTCTAAAAAAAATAGCTAGACTTTTTAAATGATTGATTTCCTTCCTCAAGTTGTGGTTCAGCTGAGTCAAAGTAGTCAACATTATTTGTTGTCATAAAATTAAACAGAAGGGAACAAGCACTTGAGTCGACAAAGCTGAGTCCTGACAAATCAAGGGCAATGTCGTCGGAGTCAATAATGACTATTTTTAATCACTATTTTTTCTTAGGTAAATATAACTTGTTATTTCATGAAGTCTTTGTAAAAATTGTGAAAGATAATGAGGAAATGAGAGCAATCTTCCTCCAGAAACTTTCACAATAAACATCAAATTTTTTGTTCAGTTATTTCAGTTGGATCTGACCTTTCGAGACCCCATTCAGGGTTTTCTTGGCAAAGATACTGGAATGGTTTGTCATTTCCTTCTCTAGCTCATTTTACAGATAAGGAAAATGAGGCAAACAGAGTTACAAGACTTGTCATAGATTACACAGCTAGTAAGTGTCTGAGGACAGATTTGAACTCAGGAAAATGGGTCTTCTTGACTCCAGGCCCAGCATTCTATCTACTGTGCTATGTAGCTGCCCTGTAACATTAACTAAATACCTACTATTTGCATAGAGGCAGTGAGCATAGTAGACAGAGAGCTAACCCAAAACCAGGAAGACTTTGATTCTCAGTTTCTGACACATTCTGACTTTGTGATTCTAGACAAGTCACCTAACCTCTTATTGCTCTAGGTAATGTTTTTAAGACTATGAAATTGCAGAAGAGTTTAACTTCAGAATGCATTTAAATAAACTAATTATAAAGTCATGGTCACGGGTCAAGTACCTTGCCCCAATTCAAACAAGTAGTCAGTAAGCAAGTAGACATTCAAACCCCGGTCGTCTGATTCCAAATACAATTGGGCTACTGCTATGATTAAAACAACTAATTGAGAAGCAATTCGGTGACCCAGTGGATAGAGGACCAGGCCTGGAGTCAGGAGGACCCAATTTGGCCTCGTACACTTACATTACTTACAGTGATCTGGGACAAGTTGCTTAACCCCACTTACCTCAAAAGAAAAAAAGATTAATAATTGATTTTTAAGGGAAATGAGACGTGTGGGATCACTGACAGATTTAAAGGTAAAAGGCATCTTGGAGGCCATCGAGTACCACTTACTCATATTGCCAGTGAGGACACTGAGGCACTGAGAGGCTAAGTGACCATCCCTTACCCTTTCAGGTTGATGCCAGAATAGTTAATCCAGCACTCCCAAATTGTGCCTCCTGGGATCATTTTCAGGAACACAAAAATAGGCATTCTGAATCTCTGGTTCAGAACCAAGCATAGAAATTCTGATATTCTTATGATCTATTTTCTTTTCATCTTTCCTACTTCCTCGTGGTAGGCATGGCAATAAGATGCTTCCTCCATGGAACCAGAAAGATGAAATTTGCATTCTCCTTTTTTGTATTTAATCACATAATTCCTCTCTCCCAGCTTGTCCCAGCAGCAACTTTTAGCAGTGAGCTAATGCAAATCAGTGGAGATAGATTGTATATTTGAAATTCATTTTTTGCCTTTTACTCCATATTGCGTAGTCCATCTTCACTTCAAGGATCTATAATTTCATTAGTGTCAATATTCAGTCCACATATTCAGAAAACAAACCACTCAAACTTGCTCTTTGACAGTTGCTGTGGCCAAAGTAGCTATCACTTGTGATCAAATTGGTGATGCCTCTCCATGAAACCTTTCCAAACTGCTAAGATCTACCATACCCTGTGATCTTCTAGCATGGTGTGTGAGAATATTAGGTCATTACTTGCCAAAAGCAAGTAATAGAGGGAAGATTTTTAAAGAATGATTAGGGACCATAACATGACACATTTTTTTCTTCATAATTTTCATGTTCTGAAGTAATTTAAATTATTTCAAGAATTTCACGACTTCCTGCTTTTTTCATTAGAACACCAGGAATCATGGTTTTAGAAAATGTGTTGATCTTAAATGTTTTTTAAAATACATTTTAAAATGTAGAAGTCTCTGTGGAGGTTTTTTTTAAAGTTTGATGAGATTATAAAATCGTGAGTGAGATTTTTTAAGGAAATTTAATGTCAGGGGAGAAGAAAGATCTGAGAATTGGCATCTGGGAAAGGCTATAGCCTGGGAAACTCTTGGTTGAGGGGGCAGAGTGTTCTGGGGAAGAAAATGAGGTAGAATGAAATTAGTAATGAAGGGATGTGAAGGGATGAAAGCAAAGGGGATAAAGAATAGGGCAAAAATAAGACTGTTCCACCAAAATGCAAGACTACTGGAACAATCTCAGACAACGGGAAAGAGTAGAGGAAGCATGAAACATCCTAGATCAGAGGTGGGGAACCTGCAGCCTTGAGCCCATATTTGGCCCTCTAGTTCCTCAGGTGCAGCCCTTAGACTGACTTCACAGAAAAAATATTTTATTAAAGGGACTGGATTCAGTCAAGGGCCACACTTGAGGACCTAGAGGGCTGCATGTGACCTCAAGGACACAAGTCCCCCACCCTTGCCCCAGATGCTTGAGAAAGATGGAAGAAAAAAAAAAGGTTGGAGAAAAGTCTGTGACACATATTATAGAAGAGACAGTGGGGAGAAAAGATTGCCTAATAGTAGTACCAAGCCACAGAAGAACAATGAATAGTTGCAAAGACATCTTTTAAACTTCTTATCAAATATGTTTTACATGACTTCATGTATACATATATATATATATATATATATATATATATATATATATAATGGGTATTTTATTTCTTGTCTTCTCAATGAGTGGGGGTGGGGAGGGAGAGAGAAAATTCCAAACCAAAAATAAAAATTAAAAAAAATAATTAAACTCATTCTAAATGAACTCATCTACCCCAGGTAGAAGTTAGCTCTCCATCACTGGAGATCTTAAAACAAAGAACGTCTCATGAATACTCTTAAGGAGATTTCTGTTCAAATCCTAATTGTACTAGCTGAATTTTGGGTCTGGTCAAGCAGCCCCAAAGCGACACTACCACATGCTCATTTCACAACATGCATCCACTATTAAAGAGCTTCAAGCACTCAATCCTCCCAGCCTGCACTGCTCTCATAGGGTATCCACACCAAGTCATTTAAAAAGGAACCATAGGGCCAAGATAAAATCTGTGTTTCTTGCTCATGCATCCTAATGTTCTAGATATAAAAGCTGAACTATGGAGGACAATGAGCTGTGTCTCCTTATTGACACTATGGGTATATACTCTTTATGTTTGTGGGGAGTGGCTATCAGAATGGGTTAGAGAAACTACTCCCCATGACCATGAATAAAGTACTTATTAAGCACTTAGTATATGCAAAGCACTGGGGATGTAAATAGAAATAAAAGACAGTCCCTGTTATCTGGAGGAGATTACATTCTAATGGGGGAAAACATATTTGGAAGGATTTATCAGCAAGGATTCCATTTCAGGAGGAACATTCTCATGGCCTTTAGCATGCAACAACAAAGTGTGAATGCATCTGTAATGTCATTAACCCTGATAAAAATGGTGTTAGTCTCTGATATAGACACCATATAACAGGATCAAAGACACGGGTGGCAAGAATGTTTTTTTTCTGGTTATTCAGCAGTTGTGACTAGAGCACCAAAAAGAGCAGTTGCCAGGTTAAATGTGCACAAGGTTTGCTTCCTAGGATCATGGCTAAGGGCACTTGGCTGGACACATTGCTCTTCACAAGGCTTTTGGTTTCAAGGCCTCATCTGCCTCCCTCAAGATTTGAGAGGACATGTTGATCAACATGTGCTAGTTTGATTTGCATGGCACATCCTGCCTCCCTTCTCTCCCTCATCCTGAGCTGCTTCAGATAATCTGGCGTGCCTGCCCTGTGTATCAGGGTTGGTTAGCTGTTGGTAGGGATTCTTCTCCACATTTCCAAAGATGATGGCTTGTGAGAGCTAAAATAAAAGTAGGACTAGCAATCTAGAGGTGATATCAGCTGTATGGTTCCTTACTGTTGGCGGCAATTGGTCAGCAGTTGTCACTGGTGGTGATGAGGAAGATGGGTCCTCTTTCCAAAACAATTTCTCCCCTCAATAATGACTGAGTTCTGGACAGGAAGCGGGTCTGTAGTTTGGGGTGGTGCCACAATACTATTATTTCTAATTCTTAGTCTCAAAACCTCGGCCTGTTTTCATCGAGGTGTGAGGGGAAATGGTAGTCAAGGGTTATCCATGCTAGCTGGGGCTAAAGTACGCAAACTAATACAAAACCTTAGTGCTTTGCTCCCTACTAATGAACAAAACATTAGCTACCTGACATTCCCTGTTTGGGGACCAATTTCTTGCAGACATCATTGGATAAGAATTCTTTGAGATTAGGACATCCTTTATATTCTTGAGTCTCAATGCTCTGCAGTCATTCTTCTACCCAACTACCTGACTCTTCTGAATATATCTACTCCCTTCTATCACACCTCCTCTACCCTACTTCTCTCCCTCTTCCAGTGTTAACTGGGACATATTGGCAACCTGTATGATAGTAGTTTGTTCATTTCTCTTGTTTATTGCTAAAAATGGGATTTCAGAAAGCCTAGGTACTATGGCAACAGGTTTAAATAAACATCTAGATAAGAAATGTATTATGCCTAAGCTTTTGTGATTAGATACAGAAAAAAAAAATTAAGAGCAAGTATCTTTGTAGCTAGGCAGCACTTTTAAATAGCTATTCTATATATTAAATCATGTTACTGCTATTTGTAAAACCTCACTGTGTATATAAATAGCAGTTTTTGAGTTTCTTCATTTTAACTGTTGTAAGGAATTTCACAGGGTTATGAAAATTGAGTTGAAGGAACTTCAGAGGTCATTCTATAAACTGGGAATAATAATAGCACCTATCTCTGAGTTATAATGACAAAACAAGATAATATTCATAAAGCAATTTGCAAACCTTAAAGTTCTGTATAAATACTAGCTATCAGTTAATCACATTTTACAGGTGAAGGAACTGTGTCTCAAGAGATCAAGTGATTTTCCCAAGGTTACTCAGTAAGTTTGAAAAGTATTCCTCAAATCATGTCAAAGGGAAGGCAAGCAAGATTGTGTGGTGCCTTGATACTATGTAATGTGAGAAAATTATTGATCTAGTGATGCTAAGCTAATTTAAAAGTGCAGATTTAGGGGAAACATGAATGACAACTGTTTCAGGTGTTGAAGGGCTTTCAGGTAGAATGAAGAATAGAACCAATGGGTCAAAGCTAGAGGGAGGAAGAGTATTCTCTCAACATGAGAAAGGTTTTTCCAATCATTGAAAATGAAATGGACTGCCCAATGAGATAGCCTATTTCTTATCAATGGAGAAATTTGAATGGAGGTTGCATGACCACTTGTCAGGGGTATTGTAGAAGAAGGAATTGCTCTATCAGGAAGCAAGTTAAACATTGAAGTTCCTCATAACTCTACCAATCTATGAAAATATCTCACAACAGCAGAATATACAACTGTGCTCCCCCTTCCAGACCCCAATCAAACTTCTTTAACTATGAATTTTCTCCATACATATATGTGGAAATGATTGTCAAATTCTAAGTATTTTATTATTTTAGTTTTCATTTCTTTGAATAACAACCAAGGCAACAACTAGGAAATGTGCTCTCCATTAGCACAAAGATGCACCATTTTTTTTCTTAGTCAATCATTCACAGACAACTACACCTTAACTCCCAAACTATCCCACTGCCTAACCGACTCATTCAGTTGACTTTTAAGTGATCTCTTGTCAAGATTCAGTCCGCATTAATATCTTCTATCATTAGAAGAGACTCTTTATTAGTGACACTTAGAATGAAATTGACTACATAACTCCCTGGGATGGCATAGACAGTGAGGATATAATTTATTTGGAAATGAATCAGAATTGTTAAATAACTAGAAAGTTTTCTTGGCAAGAAAAAAATCAAGAAAAATGGGTTAAAATCACCTCCCAGATCAGATTCTCATCACGGATAACATGTTACCAGAAAGTCATACAAGATTTTTTGAAAAGTCACACAATATAGGAATCTTGCCCCTTATTTATCAGAGAGAATGGTTTAGTATTGATGTTTTTAATCATCTTCTGAGCCCAACGATCTCCAAGAAAATGTCCTCATTTTTTTTTTTAATTTGAAGGACTTCTTGATAAAGAGGAAAAGAAATGTATAAGCAAAGTCCAAGTTTAGGGAAGGAAAAAAAAAAAGAAATTTCCTATACCACTGCAGTTCGTTCCACATACAAAACTCCTATTGACTTTACTTTAGTACACAGTGAAGGGTTGGTTCTAGTAAATTCCCACCATCTAGCATGTAGGAAGTAACAAAATATTTATTAAAGAGAAAAAGCGTTTCGACTCACAGGTAGTTTGTTTGGCTGGCACATAACCTCTCAGTATCGAGTGGACTATTGATTCCATGGGGAGCCCCATACTTGGAAAAGGAAATACTTACTGGGAGAATAGAGCTTTATAAAAATAATCTTACTCTGAGGGTCCTTTACACCAAAGCTTCCTTGGTTATGTGGAATAGCAATTGAACCTTGTATTCTAGGGCAACTCTGCTTACCCCAGAGAATGAGAAGGGCTAATGTCTCCTCTCTGAGACCATGAAAATAATCAATATTTAAACATATTAAGAGCAGATGGAAAGAATTGTGAAATCAGTTCACAAGCACTTTAATATTTTTGGAGTCTGGAAAGGTCAGCCAGGACTGTATCTCTCTTAACTTGAAGTACATCAGAGGAAATGATTGTATCAATTCTTCCTCCCAACACAACTTACTAATCCTAGCAGAGCCCCAGTCCAAATCTGCCTCCACCATTTCTTTTTCATGATTTCTCTTCAGGAGGTCCATCAACATCTTTTGAAATGAAAACAATAGAAACATTTATTTCTGCCAACATTTTGCCCTTAGGAAACTAAAGAATACTCAGGATACCATATCTTCAAGCTTCTAAGCTTTTTGTTTTCTTTGTTTCTTTTTTCCTCAGTCAGGAAATGGTCTATAGGGATGCACATCCATATTTACCATTTCCAATTTTGTGTGTTTGTTGCCCTTAAGTCCAAGTCTATTTCATGGAATAAAGGTACATAATGGCGAGTTTCCTAACTCTCTTTGCTAAAAACCTCATGATACAAGATAACAATCTTCTGTATTTATAGATAAGAAAACTGAAGCTCTATGCCAGAGACAGCCATTTTTTTTTTTTTTTGCCCCAGACACCTTTGACAATGTGTTGCCTATGGCTCCTTTGTCAGAATAATGTTTTTAATGCATAAAACAAAAAAACAAAGAAAAAACAAGAAATCATTATATTGAAATATTTAATCAAATGTTTTTAAAAACAAGTTCATAGATCCCATGTCAAGAACCCCAGCTCTGAACAGTTAAAAGACTTGTCCAATATCACATATCTAGTAAGAAGTATAGCAACCTGGAGTAGAAGCATGACCTTCCCGCGGCTCTGGCTTCCACCTTCCCCAATCCATGTAAAAAGGGGACTCTAAACAAACTTTGGAGCTGCAGATCCCACAAAATGACACAGAGAAGGTCCCACTGAGGACAGCCCGGCAGGCCTGCAGGAATTGGCCAGTGGCAGCGCTATGGGAGCCAAACCCAGCCCCATGCAGAGGCTTTAGCACCAGGGTGGGCCTGACCAGTCACCTGCCAGAGGGACTCCAGATCAGCAGCAGCTGTGGCCCTTTCCAGATTTATCAATACATAGATGCGAAGGACAAGGTGAGAGGCCAGTGCAGTCTGGACTTTGGGACCCAGGAAGTGGGAGTGAGTTGCTTTTACCCCTAGGGCAAGAAACCACTGAACCACCAGCACCACTTGGCGGCTTCAGCACCTGGCCTGCAGAGTATAGGGGGACAAAGCACCAGTCTGAGGGGTAAATGCTCTTACTTTAACCTGCCTGGATCTGGATTGCAGTGTAGGGTGGAGGTCTTGGGGTGTGTGTCCAGCTTGCCAGAGCGTGTGGAAACCTCAGAGAGGGCAACCATCTAATACTTACAACAATTGAGAAAACCCCAGGGTTTGGGACATAAACTCCCCTGTCTGGTGTCAGAGTCCTACTGTGGCAAAAAGCCCAGGGGTCAAGCGACTGAGGGCTGACATGAACAGACAAAGGAAACAAAGCAGACAGAAGATTCCAACATTACACTCCTATTTTGGGGACAAGAAGGAGCAAGGCATGAAACAGGAGGAAAACAGGGAAGTCAGAACTCCTGCACCAAAAGCTTCAAAGGAAAATACAAGCTGGTTAAAGGCCATAGAGGACCTTAAGAAGCAGATTAGAGAAGTGGAGGAAAAATTGGGAAGAGAAATAAGAACAATGCAAGAAAATTATGAAATGAGAGTCAACAGCCTGACTGAAGAAAATAATACCTTAAAAAACAGACTGACTCAAATGGCAAAAGAGGCTCAAAAAGGCAATGATGAGAAGAATGCCTTAAAAAGTCAAATTTGCCAGATGGAAGAAGAATCTCAAAAGGTCAATGAGAAGAATCATTGCTTCAGAATTAGATTGGAACAAAGGGAAGCTAGTGACTTTATGAGAAATCAAGATACTGTTAAACAGAGCCAAACAAATGAAAGAATAGAAGGCAATGTGAAATTTCTCATGGGAAAAACCACTGACCTGGAAAATAGATCCAGGAGAGATAATTTTAAAATTATTGGACTGACTGAAAGCCATGACCAAAGTAAGAACCTAGAAAGCATCTTCCAGGAAGTTCTCAAAGAAAACTGCCCTGATGTTTTAGTACCAGAGGGCAAAATAGAGGTTGAAAGAATCCACTGATCACTTCCTGAAAAAGATCCCCAAAAGAAAACTCCTAGGAATATTATAGCCAGGTTCCAGAATTCCCAGATTAAGGAGAGAATATTACAAGCAGCCAGGAAGAAACAATTTGAATATTTTGGAAAATCTTCCCAATTTTCCCAATTATTCAGGATAACCCAGGATTTGACAGCTTCTATACTGAGGGATCGAAGGGCTTGGAATGTGATATTCCGGAGGTCAAGGGAGCTGGGATTAAAACCACGAGTCACCTACCCAGCAAAACTGAGTATCATGCTTCAGGAGAAAATATTCAGTGGAATAGAGGACTTTCAAGCTTTCTTGCTGAAAAAAAAAACAGAGTTGAATGGAAAAATTGACATTCAGATACAAGAAGTTCAAGAGAAGCATGAGAAGGTAAACAGGGGAAAGAAATCATAAGGAATTTATCAAAGTTGAAATATTAACATTCCTACATGGAAAAACAATCATTGTAACTTATGAAACTTTTCTCAGTAGTTGAAGGGATTAGAAATATATATGTCTATATATGAGGGTATATGGGCATATGAATACATATGTGAATGTGTGTATATATGTTTACAGGTATACATAGATAGAGGGCACAGGACCAATTTAACAGGAAGGGATGATACTTAGAAGGTGAAATTAAGAGGTGAGAGGAATATAATGAGAGGAGATGGGGAGAGACAGATTGGGGCAAACTATCTCATACAGAGGAGGCAAGGGAAAATGGTTACAATGGAGGGGAAGAATAGGAAGGCAAAAGGGAATGGGTCAACCTTATTCCCATTGAATCTGGCTTGAGGAGGGAGTGAAATACATACTAAATAGGGGATCTCACCCTCCAGGAGAATAGGGGGAAAGGGGAAGAGAGGGGGGATGATGGAAGGGAGGGCAGGCTGGGGGGGGAGAGAAGTTGGAAGCACTCACTTTTGAAAAGGGACAGGATCAAAGTAGAGAATAGAACAAGTGGGAGGTGGGATAGGAGGTAGGAAAATATAGTCAGTGTTTTACAATATATCTACTATGTTATTGTTTTGCATTAGCCACACATGTACAACCTATACTGAACTGCTTGTCTTCCCAGTGGGGGTGGGTGGCAGGGGGGGAAGGGAATGAATCTGGAATTCAAAGTTTTAAAATCAAATACTCAAATATATATATATACATATATATATATATATATGTATATGTGTGTGTGTGTGTGTACACTATTATTAATACCATCTTACATGTAATTAAGAAATAAGATATACAGGCACTGAGGCATAGAGATCCATTGTAAAAGTCGAAACGGGTATGGGAGAAAATGTGGGAGAGAGCAGATTGGAGGTGGAGATATCCTGTGGGACTGCTGTTTTGGGGGGATGGGTGGGGGAAAAATGGGGAGAAAATTTGTAACTCAAAATCTGGCGGAAACGAATGATGTAAATCAGAAGTTAATAAAGCATTTTTTAAAAAGTATAGCAACCTTTAATCTATATTTGACTCTGAAATACACTGATTTTCCAGTTATTGGAGAGTGAAGATGTGGATCCATATGCAACCTATTTCAGAGATATTAGGGACCCATCATACTTTAAGACACTCATTTCTATTGTGTTTTGCTCTTACACAGGAAACCTGGATAGGTGTTGATGATATCAAGGTTGTCTCTTCACTTGCAAGCATATAGTTTGTAATACTGTTGAAAAAAGTTTTATTAATAAAAGGAAAAAATAAGGCCAGACATCTCAAAACAAGCAGCCAGTTTCTGCTTTTATGCTGTACCTACCTTCTCATCTCCCACCACCTTCCAGCCATTCCTCATGACATTCCCTTTCCCTACCTACTCAGTTCAAGAATTTCTCATTCAAGAGGACAACTCTAAAAAATTAAAACAAATATTAAACAAAAAGCTCTGGAAAAAAAAAAAGAAAAGAAGGGGCAACTAGGTGGTGCAGTGAATAGAGCACTGCCCCTGGAGTCAGGAGATCTTGAGTTCAAATCTGGCCTCAGACACAACACAAAAACTAGCCGTATGACCTTGGGCAAGTCACAACCCCAATTGCCTTCCAAAAAGTGAAAAATAACATAAAATTAAATTTATAAAAGCTCTATATTCTTTTTATTATCCTCTAGTTGCCACCATTCTCTATGCTACTCTCTACCACTACTTTCTACCTCTCTCACCTTTCCCAGGTACTGGCCATACTCTTAGTCGTCTGATCATCCTTCAGGACTGTTATATTCCACAACTTATTACATTGTTTAGTGAGTGAATCAATCAATATAATTTTCTGTTTCTCTTACCAGAACAAAAACAATTAATTAAGAGATGATAAAATGAGTCATATATACCTTTTTTCTCCATTGATTTTACCTGGAGGTTATCACTTGGAATGACTAGTTGAAGCCTAAAACATTTGAACAATGCTGGATTAGAGGGCAAATATTTATCCGTCAAATTCTGGCCCCTAAATTGCATAGCTTAGAAATTATTGTTTCTCAATTACTGTGATACTTTTTGACACTCTCAAAAATTCTAAACATTTGATATGATTTTCCAGTTTTGCTTTTGTATTTTTAGAGTGGGCCTTATAAATATTTCTCTTGTTGTTGAGTGATGTCTAACTCTTCATGATCCCATGGACTCTAGCTTTTTTTATTCTCCACCATTTCTCAAAATCTGCCCAAGTTAATTTTCATTGTTTCCATTATGCTATTTATCCATCTCATCTGCTGCCTTCTCTTTTGCCTTCAATCTTTCCCAAAATCAGGGTCTTTTCCAGCAAGTCCTGAATTCTCATTATATGCCCAAAGTATTTTAACTTCAGCTTCAGTGCTTGACCTTCCAGGGAGTAGCTTAAATTCATTTCTTTAAGTATTGACTGATTCAGTCTCCTCACTGTCCAAGAGTCTCTTAAAAACGTTCTCCAGCAACATGATTCAAAAGTGTCGATTACTATGGAATATCAAAGATGCTTTTATGAAAATCATACCCATTGAATGTACTCAATATATGTTTGTAAAATTTATTTTATACACAGCTTCAAGATTGTTTGATAATAAAAAATGAAAAGTAGATTAAATTAAGCTTTTTATTTAATAGTGTTTTTTTAAGGAAATACATTCCATTTTTCAAACAAAAAATTCACTAAATGCTTTAAGAATATAAAATATTCCTCTATGACCCTATTTGTGGGGATGGCTAGGGTTCCTCAGCCCAGATCTGAAAAGGTCATTTCTGAGAAACTAAGGAAAGTCTCACAAGGAGTTGATTATTTTAAACAGTGTCACTATTGCCCAACACCATGGTGCACTGTGTCCAAGGCCTCAATAAGCTTGAAGTACAGTAAAATATACTGTAAGACATTGCACAGAGACACACCCAACACAGAGGTACATAAACAAAGGTACAAAGAGAAATCTACCAAAAAAACAGGCTCCTGTCTGAATAATAGCATCTTTGTATAACAGCCAGAGCTGAATCAGAAATGATTTGGCACTAAGGGCCTCTCTATTTCCTCCTTTCATAGAGATTGAAGATTCCAATGAGAGAATCATCAGAATTAATCAAAAAATTACTTTCTAGGACAATTGAATAGGAGAGGGCATACCAACCTCCTGGACCCCACTGAAGATATCACTGAACAGACTCAAACCTTAAAAAATGTTTTACAAGATCACCATTTCAAGCTATGACAAGTTGACCAGAAAAAAAAAAAAAAGATTATAGTAGTGAACAGAAGGAAGTTATAGAAACTGCAAGAGAGACTTTGGAACAATCGATAGGCCAATTAAGGAGTTAATATTTATTCACAAAGTGTTCCTCTTTCAAGAAAGAATGATTTCTCACCTGGCTCTGCCTCTCGCTCCTCTTCCTTCCAACACACTCAGCTACATAGCAACGATCGAAGGACCAGAGGACTGCAGCCTTCCTGACTTTATATATTATCTATGGTAAAGGCAGAGCTCAAGGGACATGCGTGCCCTCATTAGGCCTATTGGCTACAGCTGCTGTTCTTTTAGTCCCACTGTCTTAACTGCCCTGATTTTCAGATGGGGATAACACACATTTCTAAGCTTTTCTAATCATTGATATATTTGCAACTCCTGAAAGATCTCATTTCAAATCTCTCATTCCAGTAAAAGAAATTTGATCAATTTTTGCCATCTGCTAGGTCTTTTAATGTCCTCTGAAAAGAATAACAATAATAACAGCTACTTTGACATCTATTAGCTTGCTTTATTGCATGAAATGTTTGCATTTATTTTTACATATTGGTATCTACTTATGAGTACATGGTACTCCTCCCACCCTGGTACAATCTGAGCTGCTTGAGGACAGGGACTGTTTCGTTTTTATGTGTATACCCCTAGTGCCCGGCACATAGTAAGGAAACCGTTAATAAATGCTTGTTGAAAGAAATAAGCTGAACTAGATGCCAACAGAGTATAAACTCTAGCAGCAATTACCAAACTGGAAAATTCTCAAGTAAGAGCCCAGTAACAGATTGTATGTCAATCATCTGAGGCCAGACCAACCTCATTAAGTCAAGAGGGACTAATCTATCAAAAGGATGACCATTAGATTTCTTTTTTGACCAAAGTATAGCAGGTTGCCATTTGTGTCAGTCAACAGAGTTCTCACATAGGTGAAATCACAGGAAAAAAAATTTTATTTCATCTCCATATGAACAACCCTGTAGGTAACACAACTGACATCTGCCTTTTTACAAATGAAAACAGTGAACTTCTAGAAATTTCTAGATAGCCAGCTTCTATAAAGTTAGGTGATTTGTTCAATAGCACTCAGTAAGTGACAGAGCCCAGACTCCAACCAGTAACTCTTAGCTCCTAATTTTGTGCTTTTTCTACCATACTTCTGGCTCTATACTTGACTTTTCAAACTTCTCTGCCATTTCCCAAAAGACTGTTTATCCTTGAAAATGTCTCTTCCCTGTAGCCTTCTCAGTGAAATCGAAAGATCCCTCCAATCTCAGTGGAGAATGAGAGCCCATCCTTCCTATTGGTGAGTTCATCCCATAACATCCATTTTGAGGAAGTGCCAGACATGCTTACTTTTACTTCTCTCCTATTCCTTCTTTTTTTTATTTAATTTTTTATTTTTAAGCAATCGGGGTTAAGTAACTTGCTCAAGGTTACACGGCCAGTTATTTCTGGATGTGGTGCTGAGTATCTGAGCCCGGGATTCGATCTCCAGGTCATCCCAACGCTGGAGCCGGTGCTCTTACTCGCTGTGCAACCTGGCCATCCCTCTCCTATTTCTTCTGATGCTTTGGAATTCTCTATCACTTCCCTCCCTATTCATCCCCTCTCTACTCTCCCTTTCACTTTTCACCTACCTGATATGTGCTAGACCTCCTTGAAGTCAGGGACTGTTTTTTTTTTTTTTAAGCAATTGGGGTTAAGTAACTTGCTCAAGGTTACACGGCCAGTTATTTTTGTGTGGCTGTTAAGTACCTGAGTCCGGAACAGATACCAAGTCTCCTGACTCTGGGGCCAGCACTCTTACTCACTGTGCCACCTGGCGGCCCGAGACTGTCTTTTCTTTTTTTCTTGTATTTGTATTCCTAGCACTTAGCATAGTACCTGTTACATAGTAATTGCTTTGAAAATGTTTACTGACTTGATTTGACATGAGATGCTTTTGTCAGAGACTCTCAAGGAATGAAGGATCCAGATATGCTTTCAGGGATTTTCTTCCTTCTGTTGGTTGATAGTCCCATACCAGCAAACCTGCAGGTGTGAAATGCTGTACAGTCAGGGGCAAGTCAAAGATGAGTAATAGAGTTAGTGTGGTCCATAAGAGTCATGTAAATAAAGTACTCTGAAAATTAGAAGGGGAATTATTTGAAGGTGAAGGAATTAGGGAAAGCTCCATTGAAGAGGTGGGGGTTTGATTTGGGCCTTAAAGGATGAGTAGGACATCAATAATTACTTATTTCCTACCTTAAAGCTATAAATCCCTAAAAGAGACTTGTTTATCAAAGTCTTAAATGGAAATAGTCCATCTCTATCTCCTTTCATTTATTTTATTGTATGCAGAAATGTAGTAAAAGGGAAACGTATTTTTGGCAGATGAACAGGGAGGAAAGAATGTTGTTTGATGTGAAGGTAAAGAAGAGAAATCATGAGAAGACTGTCCAGCAAGCCATGCTTGGTTTCTATGTCATTGCCAGTCATTGTGAACCATTATGCTAACCTTCAAGCACTATGACCAAAAGGGTCGAGGAAGGCAATGGTGTTACTTCTGCCTAGTGCAAACACTCATTTTAACTACACACTAGTCAATATTATAATTATGTAATATATTATCTTTGAGATATTCAGTGCAATTCCAAATGCAACCACTTTGTGGAATCCATTCTTCAAACCAATTGAGATGATCTCTCTCCATCTCCATCTTGCTTCTGTCTCCTTCCTTTCATTGTCTCTTTTCCTTCTTTCATCCCTCTCTTCTCCTTCTCCATCTTCTTCTCTTTTTCTCTCATTTTCTTTTCTTCTTTCTCATTAATCTCCTCTTTTACTATCTGTTCCCTGTCTCTCTCTCTGTCTCTGACCTGCTATCTTTCTGTGTCTCTATCTCTCTCTGTTTTCCCCCACACACCTATACTTCTAATCTTTTCATGAAGTTTATAGTTATCAAAATATGTCAGTCAGCAAGCATTAATCAAGTTTTTACTATGAGCCCAGCACTGTGCAGCTGCATTCCCTATTTATTTTATTAAATGTTCCCCCATTCCCATCCTTTTTGAAATAAAAACTCACTTTTGATCACTAAAGACAAATTATTCATATTTCATGTCTTTTCCTGAAAGGCTGCTATCTCACCAAAGATCTGTAATATATCACAAGTTTTTTAAAATGGTTTAATAAAAAGAATAAGAGTCGATATTTTAATTTAAGTAAACGTGGAAGACGTTTTATTCTTAAGGCTTTTTTTAACCACCCCTCTATCCTATTTACTTTTTTCTGATATAAATGATATTTTCCACCACCCGCCCCCCCAAAAAAAAAACCAACAACGCTATTAAAAGAAATGAATGGACTTAGTTCTCTTACTCAGGCTACTCTGACCCAATTTGAATTTTAATTGTCCAATTTGCCACATGAAAATTAACTCTATGGTTCAGTTTGCTGCATTTATGACTGGAAATGAAGAATTTCTGAAAAATGGATAAGAACATCTTACATTTATTGAACACAGCCAAGAAATGTATTTTTAATAACTATACTACAGATGGGATACCATCTGCCAGCATATGCCATTGGCTCCTAAAGTAGTGTTTACATCTGGGGGATATGACTCTTTATTTGAGAGAACAAGAGGAATTATTGGATTAAAAATGAAGATGAGTGATTTTAGATTCATGAATATTATAAGTCTTTTAAGGATAGAATCAGCATGTTTATATTCAGACAGTTTTCATACATTTGAGTAGATAAAAAGAAAGAAAATCTGTGCATTGAAATTCTGTGATGATAATAAAAAATAATTAAGATTAAAAAGTGAGTTTTTCCATGAAAAGCAAAAATATTTATATTAAGCTTTCAGATAAATAAACGTGCATATTTTAATAGTTTGCATTGAATTTTCTCTTTTTTCATAACTAATGGCTTTTTGTATCAAGGGACATATTTGCTGAGGTGTATGCTTTATATTGCTTGGAGTATCTAGCTAGAAAATAATATCATATCCTCTTAGAATAAAAATAAATGAAACTACACATACATTAGTGTTTCAGACTTCAATATTCTTTGGTTATTTTCATTTATTCTCATTTTTGATACATTTTATTGAGTTCCATTTCCTTTTGGAACTGGCTTCCTCCCAATGTAAAAACAAAACCCAAAGCCACTTAAATGTTGTAGAATCAGGAAGTTAAAATTAAATAATACTAAAATATATTGAAACAAATGGGTAGATCTGTGATCTCATTGCTACAAATATTCCTTCCACCAGAATGGATCCTATGTCTTTTTACGTAATGCAGTCTGGACATTTTTGTCTTATACCCTTCATTATAAAGGTATATCATTAAGCAAAATTATTTCATTTTTAAACTATCTTATCTGATGCCTTTTAGTGTTGTTGTTGTTTTTTTTTAATAAATCCTTTTACTTAACAAAATCAAGTAACTTAGCATGGACATCATACAGTATATGCGAATTATACAGAATGAGAAAGAGTAGATAGATTGCAATCTGTACTAGCAGAGGGAATTCCTACATAAATGAGAGAGAGACCCATTGAAATGTTGAATTAAATTAAAGCAGGGATGTGCTAAAACTAGTTCCTTTGGAATCTCCATCTTGGAAGCTGACAAATGCTACAAATTGGGACTTCATTTATTGTTGTTGTTGATTTTCTAGAGTTAAGAAAGTTATGGAGAAAATGTTTATCATGCAGATGAAACTCAAAGTGTTTCATATTCTTGGGGAGTTTCTTACTAAACATTTAACAGCACACTACTGAATGAATGTGATTGCGAACAGAAACTCTATTTTTATTTTAACTCTTTTATTCCATAGTATTTCCTTGTTTCTTTATGGGAAGAAAACTTTTCTCCCTTTATTATTTACAAGTTAACAATTGATGAGTCTATTTCAATTGCTACAGGAAACCACCTTCAAAAGAATACCAAAATCCTATTTTAAGGCCTTTGATTGGTTCAAAAGAGATGATGCCCAGGCTAGTTCACACTTATTTCACACTTCTGATTGATTCAATCAAGACGTGATCTCATTTAAACTAGGTGAAGAAAGTTATCAATCAGCTTAGAAGTCCTTGAAGCCATTGTTTAAAAGAAAGGAAGGCACATAAAAAATCTGTTGAGATTGGTTGAGAGATGTGGACATAACCTACAGGACTTATATAAAGCTAGCAAGATAGTTTAAAATGGAAGATTCAAGTATCTAGCAATGTAAGTGGGAAAAGCATTGTAGTCAAGTCTCTGAAATCCTTGGCTTGGATTTCAGTCTGCTTTTTCTCTGCAAACTTTTTTTCTAAAGGAGGATCTTGTAAACTTCAGAGGGTGAGAAGATTTAGGACTTCCCATCACTATCATAGCAGCATGCCTGGAACAGTTGACAGCAGTCTCTACATCAAGAGCTAAGGACAGACTAGACACAATGAGGAAAAGCAGATACAAGGAGTCTATCAGAGAAGCTACACTGTACCTATGGAAACATCTTGAGCATTCCAACAGAAGAACTTTTAAGGGCTCTCTTACCCCTTTGACAAAGATGCTCAAAGTCTGAACCTACTTCCCCTAGACTCTGTGGGAGGAAATTTCACAGATTTTGGGGGGATGTTTTATGCTAGTTGTTCTTATTATAGCACCTTAGTAAATACCTTAATAAAATCTAATTGTCTTGCCAATTAATTAATGTGAACTTATAATTATAGACAGAAGCACACTGGTAGGGACTCTTGACTGATAGCACTAGATAGATAAACCCCAAACCTCTGTGTTGCCCCTGGAAACTGAATAAGGAGAAGTATTGAGATTTACTACATAGCCCCAGACTTCCAGTGCCAATACAAATTAGGAAAGTAGCCATAGAGCATATAATACATAAACATAAAACAATGACCAGTATAAGACAATATAAACAAACCAAAGAATTTACAGCACAAATAAGTACCCAAAGAGGAGTACAATGCACAAACCTAGAACCATAAGATAGAATGCAAAAGAACCTTAAAAGTCATTGTAATGGGAATGTAAATTTTAAAGATCTTCCCTGCCCCTAGGCTAAAGTGCACCTGGAGCCTGGTGTGGGAGCCTTGTTTTTCAGTAGATACTTCTTGATTGGCCAGTGAGTCAACAAGGTTGTTACATTCGCTGAGCCAGGAGAAGGCTATATAAGCCCTGATGTGTAGCTTTGTTTTAGGGCTCACTTTGAGAAGTGTTCTGTGATTTGATCTGGATTATGGGAAGCCGTTGTCCAGAGCCCCCCGGCTTTGAAAAACCCAGATGTTGAAACCCAGATGTTAACTGGGTATGGATGTAATGGTTGGACAGTTTGGAAAGCTGTCTACTTGATCTGTTTCTCTGACTTGATAATTCTGTCTGTATACTTTGAAGTTCGGGATGCTGACCTTTTTCCCCTGAACGAGGTAAAGGATATATGTTTGACTGATTAAAGTGAGCTTGTTAACCCATTTTGAGTTGCTTTCCTTTATCAAAGCAGATCTAAGAACCTGTATTGGCAGCAAACCCTGAGGACCCTTGGGGTGCTTGCTGCTACCAAATGTGATAGTAATGGAATATAAAGATCCCCCTGTATTGGCTTGGTTTTCAAATTGATTGTGTTAAAACCCAGAGCTTGTTAATCCCACCTGTGGGATGGACTTGTTGATGTGAAAAGAGAGTCCTGAACTGGGAGGAGCTGGTGATGTAGATTTGGAGAGACAAGAGAGAGGCAGAAGAACTTTTTGGAAGAAGCACCCTTGTGGAGGCAGAGAGAGACTGAGAGTATTGCTGAGGGCCACTTTGCATCGCCCTGGACTTTTGAGACCTGCCCCCGGAGCTGCCAAGGACTGAGGAGACATGGCTGGTTTGCTGGTACTTTGTCTGTCTGTTTTGATGTTGTTTTGCCAGATTTGTCCACTGGTGAAAGACAGTCCTGTTGAAGAAATCCTGGAACCTGGCTGTTGGCTAAGAGCTCCTGAGACTGTCCTGCAGACAGAGAGTGAATACTGTCCACTGGTGAAGGACAGTGCTGTTGTTGCAGGGGTCTGGGAACCTTTCTGTTGGTTCAGAGCTACTGAGACTGTCCTGCAGACAGAGTGAATACTGTCCACTGGTGAAGGACAGTGCTGTTGTTGCAGGAGTCTGAGAACCTTTCTGTTGGTTCAGAAGCCCTGAAGAAAGATTTTCTTGTTGTATGTTTACAGAAATCCTGGGAGAGGGTTTTGCTAATGTTTTCAGGGGTTCTAGGACTGTTCTGCAGACAGAGGATGAATTAATGAAGAGACTGGCAATGTATTTTGTGGCCTTGCTAAGCCTTGTCTCCCCAGGAACTAAGATTGCTGAGAACTTGCCTCATGTCAAGATGAAGAAAAGACCTCCATTTGGGTATTAAGTGCTGTGCTTAAACTTGTAACTCTGGAGTAGATTCAATTGTGATCCAGGGGTGGGCAACTTTTGACCTTTTTGTGTTCTATGGTTGAACAAATGAATGTACTTTACTTAGATTGGAAACTAATCTCCATTTGAGAAGAGGGGCTTTGTGGTGGACTAAATGAAGGTACAGCCTAGGGGTGGAGTAGTATTTAGAACAGGGACTTTGTAATTGATTGAATGAATGGAAGGTCCTGGGGTGGGGTAGTACTTGGAGATTATTTAACCACACTTAGTAAATGCTGTATTTTGAATTATGTCATGTTTTGACCTTCTCTGTTCTTAATTTGTTACTGAATAAAATGGAGAGCACCTATGCTGGTATTTTGAACCTTGGGAAGTTGCCTTTCCTTGGCATTACATTACGGTCATCCAGTCCCATCTTCTCATGAATACCCTGAAGAAACATCCCATGAACATGGAAAGGATAGATATTCTATATTTCCTTCCAGGTTTTCTTTTTTATCATGAGTTTTGCTTGGATGCAAAAACAAGTCACAGAATCAAAAAAGCAAGAAAGGACCTTCTTAATCATTCAGTCTAACCTATTTTTACAAATGGACAAGTTGAAGTTTGTCAGGAAAACTCAGGAAAACAAATTCATAAAGGAGGTGAACTTTGATCTGGGCTTTGATGGATGTGTAAAATTGTGGATGGTAGGCGAAAGGAGGGGAATGAGCAAAAACAAAGAATTTAATGACTGATTTTCGTAGTTGTGATGAAGTTTTGAAATGTTTTGAAATGAATCTGTGTCATGTAAAAGAATCATATACTTGAACTCAATAAGATCATATAAATCAATACATAAGTGACTATATAATATATTTACATATAAGTAAGAGAGTGAACCAGATTCCAGTTTGAGACTCACTAGTGTCTGAGGATCATGCTCTGAGATATTTTTTTTAAGACTTATGACCTCCTCCTTGAAGACATTCTAAGATGTCATGCCTTATTAATCCTATTTTCCGCTTAATGAATCAACTGCTTAAAGAAGGTGATTTTTAAAGCTACTTCAAAGACATTAAATTAGAGGTGGAAATTGCCTTTGTTGTTCAATCAGTCACATTCAACTCTTTGTGACCCTGTGGACCAATTATCCAAGTTTTCTTGGCAAAGACACTGGAGTAGTTTGCCATTTCTCTAATGGATTCTTTTGACAGGAAATCAAAGGTTAAATGACTTGTCCAGGGTCACACAGTTTGGAAATATCTGAGGCTAGATTTGAATTTAGGTCTTTCTAATGCCAGGCGCAGTGCTCTACACACCAAGTCACCAGATGCTTCTGTAAGTGGTCTTAGGGACCTTCTGGTCCAACTCTCTCAAAGCTAACACACAAAGAGGTTGATTGATTTAACCAACATCATCCTGCTTCTGAATATCAGATTCATGATTTGGACCCAATTCCTCTGATGTCAAAGTCTGAGCTCTTGCCAACAAATTGCATTGCTTTTCGAATGTTTTAGACAGTCAAAGAAATAGCAGACCCAAACTGAATCAGCTGGATCCCTCTGTAAAATGACATTGCAGAGAGCCTTGACTCTTTAAGTATTATCTTGGTGACTGTGGAATCCTGGAGGGCAGGAAAAATCAGAAACAGAATTACACTCCTTTGGGCTAAGCTCTATAGTTAGCACATGGCACTAATTCAATGAATGTTAAGCAACAAAAGCAGGAAGCCACACCTGGGTAGTCAAGCCATGTTAAGAGAAGGCAGAGTATATTCACCATCAAAAAAATAAACCCAACCTTAACTTCAATACATTAGAACATAGGAGCTGAATGTAAATCAGGGGTGCAAGAAATAGAATTCCAACAAAAAGAAAGTAAATAAGATAAGTGGAAAAGAGACTTGCTAGTACTCTTTATAGAGTTGGTGAGAGACTTGGTTTGTTTTTTAGCTGCAAACCAATGAAATTTTTTAACTGAGTTGGGTACTAGGTGAAAGCAGGCCAAGGATAAGATTGTTGTAAGAACTCAGCAAATTTCCTGCAGCTTTTAAAAAAGAATGGTTCGTGTCATATAAAATGTTCACTGAATCCAGCATATTTTTAACAGTTGCAATATGCTGGGTGAAGCATTATATATCTTCAGTTCTTTCTTTTCGTGAGTTCTGCCATCCATGTTTATTTTTTTTGTCTCCAGACCAATTGCATCTTGTTTTACATTCCTTTGTATCTCCACTACACTGTCTCCATAACAGGTTATTGCCATAAATAGCTGCTCTTCTGCTAAAAATTTTAATATGAAATATTTTATTTAAAAACAATAAATCAGCCCAAACAGCTGCATTGCCATTATTCATTCTAACTAACTTATGATGTAGCCAATTGGAAAAAATGCAATTTTCCTAAAGTGCCTCTTTGAATTATTCAAAGTTTCTGTTGCAGCTAATTAATTTAGAGCACATTACCAAAATGAGGCAATGAAAATAAACAAAATACTGAATGGGGAGAGGCATGCAGATGCTGAGTGCAGTATTCTCTGTGATTTTCAGCTTTATTCATTCTGTGCAAAAATAAGCAGAAGCCTAATGAGGTAAATACATACACTTTTAATAGACTCTATTTATAACTAAAAGTGTATTAGGCTGGAGGTTTGAGTTGAAATCCCATTATGATTTTCTGGGTGTGTGTAACTATGCAATTGTTGCTGGTCAGGCTTTCTCTCTCCAAGGAGGAACGTAAGGCCATGGTGTAGTGAGTGTGAATTAAGGTAAAGACCTTTTCACCTGTTTCTCTTAGGCTGGAGAGAGAGACAGCAGCAATCATAAGAGACTACATCTATCTCATATTTCTGATTAGACCTCATCTCAGGAGCATGCTCAGAAGAGAATTATGAAGAGTTATAAAGTCGTCCCAGGCAGAATGGAAGACAAATACACGCTTTAAACCATGACTCTGAAAGGGTTCAGTTGCCGTCTCATACTTCTGACTAGATTTTCTGGCCATCCCCTGCTAGTTCCTCATTTTAAAGATTCAGCTCCCAGTTCAATTTTTTGAAAGCAGAGAGTTTGGGGGGCTGAAAATTCTAATCCCATTCCTAGTCATAGTGTAACCATATGACCTCAGGCAACCTGAGGTTTAGCATATCATCTGTAAAAGGACACTGACTGATTCAATGATAAATTCCCTTAGCATGCTGTTCAAAGGGGAAAAAAAGGAGCATTGAATGCCAGGTACAGTGCAAATATTAAGTGTTTTGCAAATGTTTGATAATGATATTGGCCTTCTATGGCATGAAGAGATGCAAAGGGGAGAGAGGGATAAACATTGCAATGGGGATTGTGATGCTGTATGGGGAGCCCATTCTTTCTTGGATTCTTAGCATGTTATAAACAGAATGTCATAAATGTTATTCCATCTGTATCAAAGTTTGCCAAACCAAAAACAACAAAGTCAAGTTCAGTCACATGTCTGCCAGGTCTGTGATTCATTCATTCGTTTGTAAGATTTATGTCAAGATTTCTCTGAACACATGAAACTAGAATTTGCTTTGGCGGAATGATTCACTACTACACACACCTATCCTACTGCATAGCTTTGAGGATCGCGTCTCCTTATTTCTTGAGTTAATTCAGACAAGATGTTTAACCTTTGTAGGCCTCCATTTCTTTGTTTTGTAAAATGAAGTTGTGAGAGTAGAGACCTATGAGTTCTTTTCCAGCCTAGATCTATGTTCCCAAGACCCTAGGACCCACCCTAACTGGTGAAATAGTTGGTTGCATGCTAAATATTACACCTTAGTAATAAAAAAGGGCAACATTTCCAGGTCACCTCCTGGCATCAAAGGTGATCCATCTCCCATCCCCATGCCCTGGCTCTGGTTGTCTCCTGTGTCTGGAAAGCTCACTCCCCTTGCCTCTTAGGATCTCAAGTGTCATATTCTACAGGAAGACTTTCCCACCAGCCTCAACCCTCCAGCTGCAGAATCTTCCACTTTAAAGTTATCTTCTTTAATCTACACATAGCTTCATGGTACTTATGTATCTACAAGCTGTTTCCCCTGCCTTTAGGGTAAGACCTGCTTCTGTTTTTTCCTCTATAACCTCCCTTTTTAGCACAACTTGGGGGCATAGAGTGAATGATTAGTAAATTCATTTTGACTGATGACAGCTAGCTCTCATCTCTGTGCCTTTCCACAAGTTAGTTGTTTTCCATGTTAGGTAATCAATCCCTTGCTCACATCCACTTCTTAGAAAATTCAGGTTTAGTTTTGTTTGTTTTTGGGTTTGTTTCCCCCCTAGACTCAGTTCAAGGACCACCTTTAAATGAAGCTTTTCCTGGACCTTTTAGTGGCTGGTACCTTCCTTGAATCTATTATGCATATTCTATATGCACATATTCTACCAATTTGATTATAAGCCCCTTGAGGGCAGGGACTGTTTCTGTTTTTGTCATTTATCCTTTAAACCTGTCAAAATGCCTGAGTATTGTCTAACAACAACAATGAAGATTCTTATTTCTGTAGAACTTTAAGACTTTCAAAGCATTTTCCTTGCAATAGTTCCCTAAAATTGTATACAACCCACATGTGGTACTTGCATATAAGATTAGATCCTAGATCTAGGATTTCATTGGCAGAGTGAATTCCCAAGTAAAGATACCCCTGGAGACCAATACAGGTAACTGTATAATCTCTGTAACTTATAGTCAGGAAGAGTTGCCTAGATGTGGGGTGTCAAACTCAAACAGGAATGGGGGAGCCACTAAATCATATGTAAGGATCCCTGAGAGTTACATATAAACCTGGAAATGCACATTTATATATTTCTTTTTTATTAATACATCAGCACATAAAAATTAGATAGGAACTGCATTTTAATCTAGTTTGAATCACATTTGGAAGTGTCATGGATCTCATGTGACCTGCAAGCTTCATGTTTGACACCTCTGACCTAGATAACAAAAAGGTCAAGTGACTTGCTCAAAGTAACATACTATGTGTCAGAAACTGGATTTGAACCCAGGTCTTCCTGACTTTAAAGTTGACTATCCATTATTCAACCCTGCCTCTCTAATAAGTGGCTAAGAGAACTATTAAGAGTCAATGAGAGAGGAATTACTTTCAGCTGGGGGCAATGAGTGAAGATTTCATGGTGGAGGTGGCATTTGGACCAGGCTTTCAAGGACAGGAAAAAAAATAAAGGAGGGGGAAGAAAGCAAAGTTTTGGGGTTCAGAGAAGATGTAATTAACATAAGAAATAGACCCCCCCCAAAATACCAAAAGACAGGATATGGTAGGTTTCTGCATGGTTATCAGGAATACACTGAATTATGTATTATTTGGTCTATAAATAGGATAGGAGGAAATCTTCAAGTATCTCTTGTTTAACTACCATCTAGTTACCTGTTTATCTCCCTCCTTTTCTCTTTATGAGAAAGATCTCAAAAATTCCAACCAGAAAAAGCTAACTCCACACCTACCAAAACAAAACCATAGCACCCACAAAAATTCACTAGCTAAAAGAAGGAAATAAAGTAGTGATATATGTGTCCACTAAAGACCAGACCTGTGCTAAATTCTAGAAAAGGGGAATAGCTATTAACAAGTGGTTTAGGGTCTTGTTTGCAAGTCTATTATGAGAGATAGTCCTATTTACTTTTAAATAAAGCTCTATGAGTTGTGAGCAGTCTGGTTAGCTCTGGTCCTCTCTGAGGAAATATAAGAGGAAGTATGTAATTTGTGCTCACTTTTGAAATTCATGAGGATTCTTAATAGTTCAGATAGTAATGATGGCAATAAACTAAAGAGACCACAGATCAAATCAGCATGTGATTATAGTTAACAATAGAAGTGTGAAGATGACCCTAATTAATTAATTAGTTTCCATGTTTATAGGAAGATTAAGCTTTATTGCATAGGACACCTTTAGCCATTATTGGGTTCAAGGTACTTCTGAGCATTTAATGAGTGATTGACTATGGTAAAGGAAACCATCAGTTTAGTGTAATTTCACAGGGTACTTGGATTCAAGTACCAACTCTGACCCTTACTAGCCTTGTGACTTTAGCCAAGTAAGATAACCTCTCTGTAAACCTCCTTCCTCACTCCCTCTCCCCCACCATTGGGAAGGAAAGCAGTTTGATATAGGTTATACATGTGCAGTCACACAAAACATATTTCCATATTAGTCATGTTGTGAAAGAAAATAGACACCCCCCTACCCCGCAAAAAAGAAAAAGAAAGTTGAAAAAGCATGTTTTGATCTGCATTTGGACTTTATCAGTTCTTTCTGTGGAGATAATTGCATTTTTCATGATAAGTCCTTTGGAATTCCCTTGGATTATTTGATTGTGGGGAATAGCAAAGTCACTCACAGCTGATCATTATACATTATTGGTTTTGCTGGATACAATGTTCTCCTGTTTCTGCTCACTTCGCTTTGCACTAATTCACATAAGTCTCCCCAGATTTTTCTGTGAGATCCTGCTCATCATTTTTACAGTACAATAGTATTCAATCACAATCGTATGCCATAACTTATTCAGCCATTCCACAATTGATTTAGTATCACTAAGAGAGCTACTATAAATATTTGTGTACATATAAAACATTTTCCTTTTTGTTTAATATCTCTTTTGGATGCAGGCTCAATAGTGATATTGCCTGGTTTTGTAGCCCTTTGGGCATAGTTCCAAATTGTTTCTCCAGAATGGTTGAAACATTTCACAACTCTATCAACAATGCATTAGTGTCTCAGTTTTCTACATACCCTCTCCAACGTTTGGCATTTTTCTTTTCTGTCATCTTAGCCAATCTGATTGGTATGAGGTAGAACCTCAGAGATGTTTTAATGTGTATTTTTCTATTCAATAATGAATTAAAGCATTTTATATGATTATATATATATAGCTTTGATTACTTTATCTGAAGACTGCCTATTCATACCTTTAGCCATTTATGGATTGGGAAATGGCTCTTATTTTTATAAATTTGACTTAATTCTCTATATATGTGAGAAATAAGGCTTTTAGTAGAGAAATTTGCTATATTTTTTCCACAGTTGTGACTACTGTGTATTTTCCTCCATTCTATTTTCCCCTTGTTTATCCTCCTCTCTCTCTCTCTCTCCTTTTATTCTGTCCATCCTCAAAAGTATTTTGCTTCTGATGAACAGCTCTCCCAATTGACTCTCCCTTCTATCAGCTACCCCTGCTTCTCTTATCTCCTTCCCCTCTTACTTTCTTGTAGGGTAAGATAGCTTTCTATACCCAATTGAAAGTGTATGTTATTTTCTCTCTGAGATAATTGTGATGACTCAAGCATTCAGCCCACATCCCCTATCTTCTCAAAAAGATCTTTACCACTAATTTTTTTATAGCAATTTATCTTATTCTACCTCTCCCTTTCCCTCTTTCCCAGTGTATTTTTTACCTCTTCATTTTTTTTGTTAAATATCATCCCATCATATTCTATTTATATCTATGCTACCTGTCTATGTATACTCCTTCTAACTGCCCTAGAAATGACAAAGTTCTTAGGTGTTAAAAGTAACATCTTCCCATGTAGGAATAGAAATAGTTAAATTTTATTATATCCCTTATGATTATCTTCTGTTAATCTTCTTATGTTTCACTTGAAATTGAAAGTCAAATTTTCTATTCAGCTCTGGTCTTTTCACCATGAAAGTCCTCTATTTCATTGAATATCCATTTTTCCCTTAAAGGATTATATGTAGTTTTACTGAGTAGATGATTCTTCATTCTAATCCTATCTCCTTTGCCCTTTGGAATATCATATTCCAGAACTTCGAATTCTTTGGTGTAGAACCTACTAAATCTTGAATGACACTAACTATAGCTCCATGATATTTGAATTATTTCTTTTTGCTTATAATATTTTCTCCTTGGCCTAGGAGATCTGGAATTAGACTGTAATATTCCTGGGCACTTTCCTGTTGGGATCTTTTTTCAGGACGTGATTGCTGTATTCTTCCTATGTCTATTTTGCTTCCTGGTTCTAAAATATCAGGACAATTTTCTATAACAATTTCCTCAAAGATGATGTCTAGGTTCTTTCTCTAGTTATGGCTTCCAGGTAGTCCAGTAATTCTTAATTTATCTCTCTTGGATCTATTTTCCAGGTCAATTGTTTTCCAATGAGATATTTCACATTTCCTATGATTTTTTCATTCTTTTGATTTTGTTTGATTTTTTTCTTAATGTCTTTAGGTTCCACTTGCCTAAGTGCAATTTTGTAAAGAATTATTTTCTTCATACCTCCTTTCCCATTTATTCTACTTTTAAAGGAATCCTTTCTTCAGTGATTTCTTTTGTAATTTTTTCCCATTTGACCAATTCTGTTTTTTTTAAGCAGTTCTTCTTTTCTGTGGATTTTTCTGCCTCTTTTAACATTTGACCAAGTCTGTTTTTAAAAGGGTTACTTTCTTCAGTATTATTATGCCTCTTTTACCAAGCTGTTGACACTTTTTATGACTCTTTTGCTTTCATTTCTTTTCTTAATTTTTTCCTCTATCTCTCCTTTTTGATTTTTAGAATTCATTTCAGTTCTTCTAAAAATTCTTTTTGGAGATTGAGACCAATTCACATTTTTCTTTGAGGCTTTGAATGTAACAGTTTTGATTTTGTTATCTTCTTATGAGTTTCTGTTTTGATCTTTCCTTTCACCATTGTAAGTTTATTTGATCATATTCTTTTATTGTTGTTTGCTCATTTTTCCCAGGCCATTTCTTTACTTTTAACTCTTTGTTAAAGTTGGACACTGCTTCTGAAGTGAAAGAAGCACTCTCCCAAACTTTTTTTGTTGATGCTCTTAGAGCTAGTTCTGGGGGTGATTTTTCAGTTCTTCCAAGTTGGCATGACCTAAGGATAGGTCTGGTCAGTGTTCTCCTGATTTCTTCTCTGCTCTATGAATAACCACAGGTACTTTATTCCACTATACAACTGGAACCAGGATCAATGTTCCCCTACAGTCTCAAACTCTGGTGTGCTAATGCTTCTCCTCACCCTGGGACTGTGCAGCAGCAAGCACCCCAAGCGTCCTCAGGGTCGCTGCCAACACAGGTTCTTAGATCTGCTTTGTTAAAGGAAAGCAATTCAAAATGGGTTAACAAGCTTACTTTAATCAGTCAGATATGTATCATTTACCTAGTTCAGGGGGAAAAGGTCAGCACCCCGAAATTCAAATATACATACAGAATTATCAATACAGAAACAGATCAAGTAGACGGATTTCCAAACTGTCCAACCATTACATACATACCAAACAACATCTGGGTTTCAACATCTGGGTTTTTCAAAGTCGAGGGGGGGCTCTCAACAATGGCTTCCCAGAATCCAGATCAAATCACAGAACACTTCTCAAAGAGAGCCCCGAAACAAAGCCTCACATCAGGGCTTATATAGCCTTCTCCTGGCTCAGAGAATGTAACAACCTTATTGACCCACTGGCCAATCAAAAAGTATCTACTGAAAAACAAGCCTCCCACCCCAGGCTCCAGGTGCACTTTAGCCTAGGGTCAGGGAAGATCTTTAAAATTTACATTCCCATTACAGACTGCAACCCAGGACTGCAATATAGGTCCCTATATGGGCAATGCTGCAGAGTTCTATACCTCATGCTACCAAAGTAATCTCCTTGTGATCTCCTTCTGATGAATTGTCTAACCCTATTACCATCTGTGGAATAAGAACTCTTAAAACTGCTGCTGCAACTGATTCAGTCACCCCACCCTCAAAGTCCTGCTGCTGATTTCCTGAGGTCTAGCCTGTGCTGTTACTTCCTGTGCTAGACTGTGCTCCACTCTCATTCTAGTGTGACAGACTCTTCCTGACAACCTTCTAAGTGATCTTGGGCTGTAAAACTTTTCACTCCATTCTTTTGTTGGTTCTGCTGCTCTAGAATTCATTTTTAGGAGGCATTTAAAGTTGTTTGGAGGGGAATTTGGGAGACCTTAGGACAGGACAGTTCCTACCTCTTTTTTTTTTAATATGCCATCTCAGCCCTTCTCCCAAAATACTCTTCCTAAAGTGCAAATCTAACCATATCACCAACTCCACTGACTCTCTCCTACCTCTAGGATCAAATATAAAATCCTCTGTTTTGCCTTCAAAGCCCTTCATAACCTGGCTCTTCCTTATTTTTCTCATCTTTTTTATTCCTTATAACCCCTTCCCCACATAGTCTGAGACCCAGTGACACTGATATTGTTGCTATTACAAGGAAAAGAAGGTATATTTCCTGCCTCTAGATCTTTTCTCTGCCTGTCCACAATACCTGGAATAATCTTCCTCTTCATCCCTACCTCTCAACTTCTTGGCTCCCTTCAAGCCCCAGCTAAAATCCTAACTTCTATAGAAAGTATTTCCCAAGCCTCCTTAATACTCATATCTTCTCTCTGTTGATTATTTTGAATTTATCATGTAGATGATAGATAGTAGATAGATACATAGATACATAGATAGATGATAGATAGATACATACATAGATATATGTGTTTGTGTCCATAATAGTTGGCATGTATCCTCCCTCACTATATGAGCTCCTTAAGAGAAGGGACTGTCAAGGGTGGAGTCAAGATGGCAGAGTAGAAGCAGGACCTCTGAGCAGCTCCAGCTTCCACCTTGCCCAATCAATGTAAAAAGGGGACTCTGAACAAACTTTGGAGCTGCAGAACCCACAAAATGATACAGAGAACCTAACCTCCCACTGAGGACATCTAGGCAGGCTGGCAGCAAGTGGCCAACCCAGCACTCTGGGAGCTAGGCTCAGGCCCACATAGCCAGAGGTTTTAGCCCCAGGGCAGGTCTGACCAGCAGCCAGCTGGAGGGACTCCAGATCAGCAGCAGCTGTGGCCATTTCCAGAATTGTCAACACATAGATACTAAGGACAAAGTGAGAGGTCAGTGCAGTCTGGCCTTTGGGACCCAGTAAGTGGAAGTGCCTCGGCTTTTGCCCTGGGGCGAGAAGCTGCTGAGGCAGATTCAGCTCCTGGGCTGCAGAGTGTAGGGGGACCAAGTCTGAAGGGAAATCCCTCTTGCTTTAACCTGCTTGGATCTGGATTTCAGTCTAGGGTGGAGGTCCTGGGGTGTGTGTCCAGCTTGCCAGAGCATGTGGAGGCCTCAGACAGAGCACCCAACTAATACCTCCACCAGCTGAGAAAACCCCAGCATTTGGGATGAAAGCTCCCATGTCTGGAGGCAGAGTCCTACTGTGGCAAAAAGTCCAGGGGTCAATTGACTGAGGGGTGACATGACCAGGCAAAGGAAACAAAGCAGACAGAAGATTCCAACATTAGACTCCTATTTTGGGGACAAAAATGAGCAAAGCATGGAACAGGAGGAAGACAGAGAAGTCAGAACTCCTGCACCAAAAGCTTCAAAGGAAAATATGAGCTGGTTACAGGCCACAGAGGACCTTAAGAAGCAGATAAGAGAAGTGGAGGAAAAATTGGAAAGACAAATGAGAACAATGCAAGAAAATTACAAAAGGAGAGTTAACAGCCTGACTGAGGAAAATCATGCTTTAAAAATAGACTAACTCGATTGGCAAAAGGTGCTCAAAAAGGCAATGAGGAGAAGAATGCCTTAAAAAGTCGAATTTGCCAGATGGAAAAAGAATCTCAAAAGCTCAATGAGGAGAATAATTGCTTCAGAATTAGATTGGAGCAAATGGAAGCTATGACTTTATGAGAAATCAAGATGCTGTTAAACAGATCCAAACAAATGAAAGAATAGAAGGCAATGTGAAATATCTCATGGGAAAAACCACTGACCTGGAAAATAGATCCAGGATAGATAATTTAAAAATTATTGGACTACCTGAAAGCCATGATCACAGTAAGAACCTAGAAATCATCCTCCAGGAAGTTCTCAAAGAAAACTTCCCTGATGTTTTAGAACCAGAAGGCAAAATAGCGGTTGAAAGAATTCACCGATCACCTCCTTCCTGAAAAAGATCCCAAAAAGAAAACTTCCAGGAATATTATAGCCAGGTTCCAGAATTCCCAGATTAAGGAGAGAATATTACAAGCAGCCAGGAAGAAACAATTTGAATATTGTGGAAACACAATCAGGATAACCCAGGATCTGGCAGCTTCTACACTGAGGGATCCAATTGTTTGGAATATGATATTCTGGAGGTCAAAGGAGCTGGGATTAAAACCAAGAATCACCTATCCAGCAAAACTGAGTATCATGCTTCAGGGGAAAATATGGTCATTCAGTGGAATAGAGGACTTTCGACATTCTTGATGAAAAAACCAGAGTTGCACAGAAAATTTGACATTCAGATATAAAAAGCAAGAGAAGCATGAGAAGGTAAACAGGGAACAGAAATCATAAGGAACTTATCAAAGTTAAACTATTAACATTCCTACATGGAAAAACAATAATTGTGACTGAAAAATCTTTTCTTGGTATGAAAATAGTTGAAGGGAATAGAACTATATATAGGGGCGGCCAGGTAGCACAGCGATTAAGAGCACTGGCTCCAGTGTCGGGATGCCCTGGGGATGTAATCCAGGCCCAGACACTTCGCACCCACCCAGAAACACCTGGCCATGTAACCTTGATCAAGTTACTTAACCCCAATTGCTTAGGGGTAGCCGGGTGGCTCAGGGAGTAAGAGAACCAGTTCCAGTGTCGGGATGACCTGGGGATCAAATCCAGGGTCAGATACTTAGCACCACACCCAGAAATAACTGGCCGTGTTACCTTGAGCAAGTTACTTAACCCTTATTGCTTTAAAAAAAAAAGAAATATATATGTATGTGTATGTATGTATATACAAATATATACATACATATATATATATGTCTATATATGAGGGTATATGGGCATATGAATACATATGTTAATGTGTGTATATATGTTTACAGATATATATAGATAGAGAGCACAGGACAAATTTAATAGGAAGGGATGATACTTAAAGGTTAAATTAAGAGGTGAGAGAGGAATATAATGAGAGGAGATGGGGAGAGACAGAATGGGGTAAACTATCTTATATAGAAGAGGCAAGGGAAAATGGTTACAATGGAGGGGAAGAATAGGAAGGCAAAAGGGAATGTGTCAACCTTATTCTCATTGAATTTGGCTTGAGGAGGGAATGAAATACACACTAAATAGGGTATCTCACCCTTCAGGAGAGTAGGGGGGAAGGGGATGAGAGGAGGGATGATGGAAGACAGGGCAGGCTGGGAGGAAGAGAACTTGGAAGCACCCACTTTTGTAAAGGTATGGGATCAAAGTAGAGAATATCACAAGTGGGAGGTGGGATAGGAAGGAAGGAAACATAGTCTTTTACAATATATCTACTGTATTATGGTTTTTCTTTAGCTACACATGTACAACTCATACTGAACTGCTTATGTTCCCAGTAAGAGTGGGTGACAAGCAAGGAAGGGAATGAATCTGGAATTCAAAGTTTTAAAATCAAATGTTTAAATATATACTATTATTAATACTATTTTACATGTAATTGGGAAATAAGGTATACAGGCTGGGGCATAGAGCATATTGGAAAAGTCACCATGCCCTATTGGAAAAGTCAAAAGGGGTATGGGAGAAATTATGGGAGAGAGCAGATTGGAGGAGGGGACTGTGGGACTGCTATTTTGTGGCAGTGGGTAGGGGAAAAATGGGAGAAAATTTGTAACTCAAAATCTGGTGGAAATGAATGATGTAAATCAGAAGTTAATAAAGCATTTGAAAAATGCAGAAAAAAAGAGATGGGACTGTCTATTGCCCTTTTTCTTTAATCCCCAAAGCCAATGAATAACTGACTCTGAGATGACATTGGCAGGGTCCTATACAGAATGATGAGTTGAAAGCATGACACCACACAAGGTATACTAGATTTAGGCTCAGGGGAGTTGCTTTGAATTCTGACTTTTTCACTTATTAGCTCAATGATCAAGAACAGGTCACTTCATGTCTTTAGTGTCAGTTTTCTCCACTGCAAAATGGGGACAATAGCACTTCCACAGCCTACCTCTCAGAGATGTTGGGAAGAACACAAAATCATAGAATAACAGAAATTTAGAGGTGGGAGGGATTTTAAGGATGATTTACTCTAATCCATGTCCAAAAAAAGAAAAAAAAAGACTCACTATAACATGTCTGACAGTCTTTACTTGAAGACCCACAACAAGGATTCATCTAGTACATCCTGACTCAGCCCATTTAACTTATTAGTCACTCTTCCTGTTAAAAAGTTTCCATGGCATCAAGTGCAAATGACTCCCTGCAATTTCTACTCTGTGAATGAAATAATCCCTCTTCTACTTAACAGACCTCCAAATACTTACAAAACAGATATCCTGGGGTGACTAGGTGGTACAGTGAATAGAGTACTGGTCCTGAAGTCAGGAGGACTTGAGTCCAAATCCAACCTCGGACACTCAACACTTACCTTGGGCAAGTCACTTAACCCCAATTGCTCTCCAAAAAAAAAGAAGCAAAAAACAAACAAACAAAAAAAAACAGCTATCCTGTCAAGCTTGAGTCTTCTCTTCAGTCTCTTCAACTGACCCTTCTACAGCCTAGACTCAACTTCTTTCTTCACCTTTTGTCATCCTTCTCTGTACAATCATCACCTAATCATTGCCCTTCTTGACTGCTGACACAACAGATTTCAGTGCTTTAAATGTTTTCCAACCATCTCAGAGTCCAGCAGAACTATAACTTCATTAATCCTAGAAGGCACAGTAAATGAATCACTGGACCTTGAATCAAGGGGAAAACGAATTCAAATATAGCCTCAGACACTTAAACTGCCTGTGTATCCCTGGGCAAGTCACTTAATGATCTCTGCCTCAGTTTCCTAACCAATAAAATGATGGTAATAATTGTACCTACCTCCCAAGGTTATTGCATGGATCCTATGAGATAATATTTGTAAAGTATTTATCACAGTCCCTAGTACATAATAGGCATTTAATAAATGTTTTTTTTCCCTTAGTTCTCAATACAGACTAAGATGTAATTAACTTTTTGGGCTTCAATATCAAGTTGATGACTTATATTGAACTTGCAGTCCACTAACCCTACCCAGATCCTTTTTTTCAGATTAGCAGCTATCTAACCATACCTCACCTAATTTCTACTTGTGAATTAAATTTATTGAACCCAAGTGTTAGTTTTACATTTAACTCTATTAAGTTTCATTTTTATTAGATTGAGCTCATTTTTCTAGCCTAACAAGATCTTTTTAGATCCTGAGTGTCAGTTAATATGTTGGCTCTCCTTCCCAGCTTTGTGTTATATTCAAATTTGATTTTTTAATGTCATTTATGCTTTTATTCAAAGAGACAGCCTCTGCAAAGTGCTTTGTAGACCTTAAAGGGCCATAGAAATGTGTTATTATTATTGGAACAGCAAAAGCTATTTTCCGAACCTATCACTCTTTGATGTCCTTTATCTCAAATTCCTATTCTCAAAACATTTGCTCAAAAAGGGGCTCTTTGATTCTCTTCACCCCAGGCCTGGCTAGCTCTGCTGTTTCCCAGAATCCCACAGAGATTCTCCCTGAGATGAAGGTTATTACAATGGAAATGTACAGAATAAAGAAGAATGCTTTGTGTGTTGGGGGCCTTAACTTGAATTTAAGCAAAAACTGGAAGGCAATGCCAAATGGAGGATGTAAACAAAAATGAAAATGAAAATCCTAACAAACAATCCAGTCAAAAACCCATCCAAGATGCAGGTAATAAAGAAGTCTCTTAATAAACCCCAAAGCTCCTTATGGTATATGATAACTTTAAGTCATTACATCAATATCCATGAAGCAACTACTCCTCTTGTGCTTGCTGTAATAAACAGTCATCACAGTTTTCATCAGGAAGAGAAAAAAAAAACACTTTGTGAAAATGAAGCTTCTCCCAAGCTGTTTCATTCTAAAGATGACCATGAAATTCCTGGGCTCAACTTGAAAAAGTGACTCATATAAGAATCATGTTAGCCCCTTAAATGATCAATCAGATCACTATAGCAATTCACTTATTATCTTTCATCGATTTCTTAGAAATATATTGCTTCTTTTCCTATCGAAAGTGGGTTTTGAGAACCAAAAATTACTAGAATGCCAATTATTTTTAAAAATGCATCTGCCATTGATTTTTATAGCCATTCCAAAAATTCAAGTATTGAGCTACCAAAATGATACTGAGCACTGAAGGGAGAAAAGGCTGCATGGTCAAGGTCCAGGGTTTGCCCTGATCCTGCTCTACCAATGAAGTATAATACTTTTCCTTTGAATGCAAAATTCAGAATGGGGCACCAGGTTTTCTGATATATTTCATCTATATCCAAGAATGCTGACCAAGTAGAAAAGTGTTTGTAGAACTTGAATCAGAAGATAAAGTCAAATTCGCAGTCAAAAAAACGACAGAAAAAAACATGGGACACAGGTATGTTGAAGAACTTAAGTAAAAAAAAGATGAAGTCTATTGGGTAATGAAAAATATTGGTCCAAATAGTCTTGACACTGCCAATGATGGCTTTGTGCACCTTAGGGACTCCCATTTGATTGTAGCAAGGAAGAAATCATTCATTTTTTTTTCAGGGTTGAAAATCATGTCAAATGGGATAACTTTGTCAGAGAACTATCAGCAGGGTAGTACAGGAGAGGCCTTCATGCAGTTTGCTTCATAAGAAATAGTTGAAAAGGCTCTAAAGAAACACAAGGAGAGAATAGGGCCCAGGTACAATGAAATACATTTTGAAGAACAGCGGGGCAGAAGTTCATACTCATGATCATTCTCAAAAGCTAATGTCTATGCAGTAGCCATAACACCCTTTGGTGGAGGGTATGGAGGCTATGATGACTACAATGGACACCATGATGGATATGGTTTTGGGTCAGATAGATTTGGAAGAGACCTCAATGACTATTTTTTTAGGAATGTGTGATCATACCTATGTAGATGGTGGGTCCACTTTCCAGAGTACAACAGGACATTGAATACACATAAGATAAATCCCTTACAGAGCTCTGAAAATTATATTTACAATTTTTTTCTCACCACTCAACTCTGAGTACACATTAAAATTGGACCTGATGGCAGAGTGACTGGAGAAGCAGATATTGAATTTGCTACTCACAGAGATGCTGTGGCAGCCACGTCAAAAGACGAAGCAAATGTGCAGCACAGATGTGTAAAACTCTTGAATTTTTTTTAAGAGCAAGAGGTGGTGCTTACAGGGAGCCAAATGCTAGGAGGCATGAGTTTGTCAAACCAATCCAGTTACAGTGGTCCACTTAACCAGCAATTGAGTGGGGATTATAAAGAGACTACAGAGGTCAAAGCAGCATGAGCAGATATGACGAAGTTTTACAGGAAAACTCCAGTGATTTTCAATCAAATATTGCACAGGGAACCAAAGAGCAATAAGCAGCAGCTACTACAGTAACAGAAGCAGTGCATCTATGGGAATAAACAGGATGGAAGAGATGTCTGGCATGTCCAGTATGAGTGATGGATGGGGAATATAATCCAAACTACTGACTCTCGGTAAACCTTATTTTTTTAAGAATTAAAAAAAACAAAAGCAAACTTTAACAGTTTTGTAATGCAAGCTTATGATTTATGCTTACTCTAAATGAAATTAAGATTTTTCTTAAAAACTTCAAGTTTGGTATTTTTGAACACAGGAAAAAAACATTCATCTAGGATGTAATAATCAAGCTGAGTAGACTTTTAACTGTTAAACAATTTCAGTTTTTTCTCAAGGTAGTTATATTGTAGGAATATACTTAAGTAGTGAGCATATTTAGGTTAAAGCAGTTTCAATTATATTAGATGTTGCTTTTATACCACATTACTTGGAACACTGAGATGCATGTTAGGAGACATGCTTCTTGTAAAACAAATATGGGAGCTATGTCTGCAATTCAAAAGTGAAATATTCAGTATATTTGTTCTAGTTTATTTTACTTACTATGCTGTAAGGCACCCACAGTTAAAGCTTTTTTTAAAAAAAATAGTTAATGGGGACAATTTTGAGATTCAATATGGATACTTTAGGATTTTGATCTTGGTATTTGCATTAATTTTTGAGGTATAGATTTAAATCTTTGATTGCACTGTAATCCCCTTTTAGGTATATTGTGCTAAATGAAATTTGTTAAATAAATCTTCCTTTCAAAACTGGGTGGTTGGGGGAGGGAATTTGTCAAAGTTTAGTAAGGAGCTGTAACTAGGATATGAACAATATAGCCTGCCAAAGAACAACTATCAATCCAAACTAATTTAGTTTTATCTTACAGATATTGGCCTAGAACATAGGAGAGAAAAGAAGGATTTGAATCATCAGCATTTTAGTATGATTCTTTATTGCATTCTTCTTTAATTCTTTCAAAAATGCCTGATTTCTTCTGGCGTGAGCACTCTCCAAACCGATAGAGAAAGCAAATCCTCCATGCTTTAGTAAACTTTGTGATTTGTTTTTCAGTTGTGACCAATTCTTCATGACCGTGTTTGGGGTTTTCTTGGCAGAGATACTGGAGTAATTTGCCATTTCTTTCTCCAGCTCATTTTACATATGAGGAAAGTAGGCAAATAGGACAAAGGGACTTGTCCAGCGTCACACAGCTAATGTCTGAGGCCAGATTTGAACTCAGGAAGATGAGTCTTCCTAATTCCAAGCCCAGTGCCCTACCTACTGTAGCACCTCACTGCTTTTATCGATAGGAATTAAATAACCGGTGTTGTTAAAACTATTGTACATATGGTCTTGTTCTGAGTCTAGGCCACATTTTTTTTCTGAATCTGCTTTGTATTAAACCTGAATCTAGCCTATAATGACAACCTCTCTGTTTCTCAGTTTCCTCAGCTCTAAAAAGGTAACAATAACTTTTGTATAACTTGCACAAATGGTTAGTGTGAGTAAAAATCTTTGTAAACTTTAAAGCGCTAAATATACAAAGATATATTATTATTGATTAATTAATAATTAATCATCATTATGGATGTTATTTTTCAATACAGATCTTTTTTTTTCTTTTTTCTTTTTTTGCTTTTTGGTTAAGTGCCTTACCCAAGATCACACAGCTAGTTTTTGTGTTAAGTGTCTGAAGCCGGATTTGAATTCAGGTCCTCCTGACTCCAGGGCCGGAGCTCTACTCACTGCACCACCTAGCCACCCCAATCTTTTTTTTCTTTTTTCAAAGAAATGTCATTTTGGTGGCGCAGCTTACATTTGGAACAGTACAGTAATGAGTTGCTGAGTAATGTTCAAATCATCATATTCCACAGCTCACTACCAACCGGTAGACAGGTCAGTAATCAAGGGAATTCTTCAGAGGTTAATGTGATAGACTATAAACCATACTCTAGCTCAAGATCAAAATTCAGTATCAACTGGACATGTTGGATCCACATAAGATTGTAGGGTTTTTAAAATTTATTTTATTTTTAATTTATATAATAAAACAAGCATTTCCACAACATAGTAGAATAAAAAGAAAAGAAAATTGCCCCCTGAAACTGCAAATCTATTCTGTACAACTAGCTAATCCTTTTACATATATAATAAAGTTATCTTTAAATTTCTCTTTATTCTTCCCCCTCAAGATGGCTACCATTATATAATACCAATAATTTATTTGTATTTATATACGTGTGTGTGTATAAAACCATTCTATACATACTTCCATTTATCAGTTCTTTCTCTAGATGCAGATAGCACCTTCCTTCATACATCCTTTGTAGTTAATTGGGTGTTTGTAACAGTCAAAATTACTTAATTGCTCAAAGTTGTTCTTAAAACAATATTTCTGTTACTATATAGAATAATCTCTTGTTTCTGTTCATTTTGTTTATATAATTCACAGCAGCAAATAATCATAGGGTTTTTTTCCCAAAAATTTTATTTTAGACTCAAACACCAGAACACAAATGGAGAAACAAAAACATATCATAAATTTAAATATAGGAACTTAAATACAAAGTTAGAAAGAAATAAAACTGTGCCATGTGCATAGAATATAAGAGAGGTTTCAAAATATGTAACAAAAACAATTTTCATTTCAAGAAAGCCTATAATAAACAATACTCATGTTAAGAATTGTCCATCTTTGCTTCCTTGTGAATTTTCTTTTGTTCTCTGCTGTGTAATTTTTATTTTGTTCTTTTTTTCCTTCCCCCATACCCCCTAGAAGGCCACAATAAAATTTAGATATGTTTCTCTATAGATATACATTATATATATGTATATATATATATATATATACATATATATATATATATATATAATCATAGGGTTTGGAGATGGAAAAGAGTTCTAAGATCAACAAGGTCTGTGACTCCAGGCCTTCTCAAATAAGAGAACTCTATATTAACATTAAAAAAAAATCTGAAGTCTACTATAGCATAGTAGTTATACCATTAGTTAGATGTTGATTCAGGAAATACTATGAATTCGTTAATGCATTTAAACAAATTGTGTTTTAGTATTCAAAACAATATCTAGATACATTAAAGAAATCATAATGTATACATGTCTACATGCAAGACATATTGTTTATTCAATTTCCAGAAGGTACATTTGTTTATTTGCTATAATGAGTCACACTGCATATTTTGTCAGAGGTAAACAGAAATTAAAATGATAATACCAAGTTTTCATATGAATTCAAAGACTTCTGATAAAAACTCCATGCCCCATCTCCCAGATCATAAGCCACTGCTTAAAAATTACTAGTTTGAGTTTTCTGCTGTCCAACATCTGCTGAAGTGACAAGTATAACAGGGGAGAAATACTCCAATGGCAGGCTGCTAGAAGGAAAATTACTCAATTGAAAAACAATATTAATTATTATTCTAGTGGGCAAAGTTCAGGGGAAGTATAGGAGAATGGAGATCAAAGGACCAGGGTGCAAATCTCAGCTCTGCAATTTACTACTCTGTGACCTTAGGCAAAAATTTCTCCATCAGTGAAATGAAGAGTTGGATGAGATGGCCTCTGAGGTCCCTTGAGTCTGTCTCTTTTGATCTGATGACTAGAGGGCCTAGGAGGCTCCATCTAGCATTGAATCTATGATCCTCTACATGATGGATAAACAAGGATTGAATACACATGACAAATATGGAGGTAACTCCATATTTGTAATGTTACCTTTTCTTAGAGTCAGTCAGGATTTATAAGTTCTATTCTAATACTTTGGATTACAAAGAAAGGAAAAAATCATTCCCTTCCCTAAAGGATCACACATGTTAATAGGCAGGAGGGGAAAAACATTTAACTATCCAGGCATATATAAGACATATGAGAAGACAATTGAAAAGGAGAAGACATTATAATATGTACTAATCATTGTTTCTCTAAAATATATAGTTTCCATTGTTTTAAGCAGTCCTCCTGTTCAATCTTCTCAGACCCTCTTAATCACCTTTAAGACATGCTCCAGGGGTGGGTAGGTGGCACAGTGAATAGAGCACTGGCCCTGGAGTCAGGAGGACCTGAGTTCAAATCCAGCCTCAGACACTTAACAGAAAAACTAGTCGTGTGATCTTGGGCAAGTCACTTAACCCCAATTGCCCAACAAAAAGCAAAAAAAAAGACATGCTCCACTTAGCCATTATCAATCTTTTTTCTAACCAATACTTCTTTTATTTTTAGGCAACTGGGGTTAGGAGACATAGCCAGGGTCACACAGCTAGTAAGTGTCTTAGATTGCATTTGAACTCAGGTCCTCCTGACTCCAAGGTTAGTGTTCAATCCACTGCACCACCTAGGTGCCCTCATTATCTATTTTTATGTATGGTACCTCACATTTTCATCTTAAGAATTTGGGATTATTGAAAGACATAATGAAAATAGTATTTATTTCCAGAGAAAGAATTGATGGAGTCTGAATGTAGATTGAAGCATACTCTTCTTTAACTTTTTTCATTTTTCTTGTTTTGTTTTATTATTCTATTTTCTTTCAAAATATGACTAATATGGAAATAAGTTTTGCACGAATGCCTTAGCATGTATAACCTATATCAAATTTCTTGCCTTCTCAATGATAGTGGAGGGGAAGGAGGGTAACAATTCGGAACACAAAAACATTTTTAAAAGAACATTAAGGCTGAGCCAAGATGGCAGAGTAAAAGCAGAAACTTGCTGAAGCTCCCACAATAACCAGCTCCAATACCTGAAAAATATGACTCTAAACAAATTTTAGAGATACAGAATCCACAAAGTGACAAACAAATCTCCTGCTGAAGGCAGCCGGGCAGACCAAAAGGAAGGGTCTATTGCACTACGCTGGGAATCAAGCACAGTCCCACATGAGCCATGTGGGCCCAGACCCAGGGTGGCCCCAACCAGCGTCCCAGACTGGCTGGCACAGAATTCAGGAGAGTGAATCACTGGTAGCTGTGGCAGTTTCCAGACTTTTCAACTTATAAAGGCCAAAGAGAAAGTAAAAGGTCAGTGGGGAACTCTGTTGGAACCAGTGATAGAAGAGCATGGTCTGGCCCCTCCCCCTGGGATAAGAGATGGAGGCAGCACAGTGGCTGCAGCTGATTCCCAGTGGCTGCCTCCTGAGCTCCTGGCCTGCAGATCATAGGGGGATCAAGCAACCATTCAGAGGGTAATTGTTCTTGCTTTGACCTGCTTAGATCTGGGTTGCAGTCTTTGGTGGGGGGTCCTGGGGTGAGGAAAGTCAGTGGGCCAGAGCTTTGGGGGCTGTAGAGAGGGAGCCCTCCTCATAGCTCTGACAACTGTGAAAACCCCAACAATTTTGGGACACAGATCTCTCCACTCTGGAAGCAGAGTTCTACCATGGCAAAGAGCTCAAAAGTCAAGTAATTTGGCTGACAAGATGAGCAAGAAGAGGAAACACAATTAGACCATGGAATCTTTTTGGGGGGACAAAAAGGATCAAAACATGGAAGCAGAAGAAGACAATAAAGTCAAAACTCCTCCATCAAAAGCTTCTAAAAAACATGAACTGATTACAGGCCATGGAGGAGATCAAGAAGGATTTTGAAAATCAAGTAAGAGAAGTAGAAGAAAAATTGGGAAATGAAATGAGAATGATGAAAGAAAATCATGAAAAGTGAGTCAATTGCCTGCTAAAGGAAACCCAAAAAATATTGAAGAAGATAACACCTTAAAAAAAAGAGCAACTCAAATGGCAAAAGAGGCCCAAAAAGCAAATGAGGATAAGAATACTTTAAAAAGCCAAATTGGCCAGTTGTAAAAGGAATTTCAAAAACTCACTAAAGAGTTTTAAAGAGAATAATTCCTTCAAAAATTAGATTGGAGTGGGGGCAGCTAAGTGGTGTAGTGAATAGAGCACCAGCCCTGGAGTCAGAAAAACCTGAGTTCAAATCCAACCTCAGACACTTGACACACTTACTAGCCATGTGACCTTGGGCAAGTCACTTAACCACAATTGCCCTGCCTTCCCCCCCAAAAAAAAAGCCAAAAAAAAGGAAAAATTATAGATTGGAGCAAATGGAAGCTAATGACTTTATGAGAAATCAATACACTATAAAACAGATATAAACAAATGAAAAAATAGAAGGCAATGTGAAATATCTCATTGGAAAAACCACTTACCTGGAAAATAGATCCAGGAGAGATAACTTAAAAATTATTAGACTACCTGAAAGCCGTGATCAAAAACAAAATCTAAAAATCATCCTTCAAGAAATTCTCAAGGAAAACTGTCCTGATATTCTAGAACCAGAGGGCAAAGAAATTAAAGGAATACACCAATTGCCTCTTGAAAAAGATCCCAAAAAGAAAACTCTTAGGAATATCATAGACAAATTCCAGAGTTCCCAGGTCAAGGAGAAAATATTACAAGCAGCCAGGAAAAAAAAGAAACAATTTGAGTATTATGGAAACATAATCAGGATAACACAAGATCTAGCAGCTTCTATATTAAAGGATCAAAGGGCTTGGAATATGATATTCTGGAGGTCAAAGGAACTAGGATTAAAACCAAGAATCACCTACCCAGCAAAACTGAGTGTAATGTTTCAGGGGAAAATATGGCTTTCAATGAAATAGAGGACTTTCAAGTATTCTTGATGAAAAAAAAAACAGAGCTGAACAGAAAATTTGACTTTCAAATACAAGAAGCAAGAGAAGCTTGAGAAGGCAAATAGGAAAAAGAAATCATAAGGAACTTATTAAAGTTGAACTATATACATTCCTACATGGAAAAACAATAATTGTAACTCATGAGACTTTTCTCAGTATGAGGCTAGTTGAAGGGAAAATATATGTATGCATAGGACGATGTATGTTTTTGTATATATATGAGTGTGTGTGTTTATATGTGTACATGTATACATAGACAGAGGGCACATGATCAGTTGAATATGAAGGGATGACATCTAAAAAATAAAATTAAGAGGTGAGAGAGGAATATATTGGGAGAAGGAGAAAGGGAGAGACAGAATAGAGTAAATTATCTCATATAAAAGAGGCAAGAGAAAACTGTTACAATGGAGGAGAAGAGCAGGGAGGTGAAAGGGAATGGGTCAACATCACTCTCATTGAATTTGCCTTAAGGAGGGAATAACATACACACTCATTTGGGTATCTAACCCTACAAGAAAGTAGGGGAAGGGGATAAGAGGGGTGGATGATAGAAGGGACAGCAGATTTGGGGAGAGGATAGTTAGAAGAAAACACTTTTGAAAAGGACAGGATCAAAGTAGAAAATAGAGTAAGTGGGGGAGTGGGATAGGATAGAGGGAAATATAGTTAGTCTTCCCCAATATAATTACTATGGAAATGTTTTCCATAACGACACATGTACAACCTATATAGAATTACTTATCTTCCCAGTGGGGGTGGGTGAGGAGGGAAGAAGGGAAGGAACTTGGATATCAATGTTTTAAAAATAAACGTTAAAAAAAGATTGTTTTTTTTACATGCAACTGGGAAATAAGATACACAGGCACTGGGGTATAGAAATCCATCTTGCCCCACTAGAAAGTTAGGGAGGGTGTGGGGGAGGAAATAAAAGAGAGCAGATTTGGGGAAGGGGTATTCAGTAGCCTCACTATGTTGGGGTGGGGACAGGGGAGAAACGAGGAGAAGATTTATAACTCAAAATCTTGTGGAAATGAATGTTGAAAACTAAAATGAATAAAAAAGATTAATTAAAGCTCTAAAAAAGAATGTTAAAATATTTTTTACATGTAATTGGAAAAAAAATTAAATCTCATAAAATAATTTGGAATTAAAACCGAACATTGAAGCTCTGGAAGAAATATACAAATCTTTCTGGGCCTGTTTCCTTGTTTTTTATTGTTGGTTAGTTGTTTTTCAGTCATGTCCAACTCTTCATCACCCCATTTGGGGTTTTCTTGGCAAAGTTCCCTTCTCCAGCTCATTTGACAGATGAGCAAATTGAGGTAAACAGGGTTAAGCGACTTGCCTAGGGTCGCACAGCTAAGTGTCTGAGACCAGATTTGAACTCAGGTCTTCCTAACGCCAGGCCCAGTGCTCTATCCACTGAACCACCCTGCTACCTATAAGACTAATCATATTTGTACTGTCTACTTCATAGTATTATTCTGAGAAAAGCATTTTCTAAACAGGTAAGGACTATAATAGTGATTGTTGCTGTTTCATTTTATATCTAAAATTTAATTGAATTCCATGATATAATCAACATATTGATATTATAAAGAGTTGTTTTATTTTTCCTTCCCCATATAAAAAAATAGCTTTTTTTCATGAAGACGATTGTTTGAAATAAAGAAAAAAATATTTGAAATATAGAATAAGTGTTTCTAAACTTTTTGCCCTAGATGCATAATATTTTGGCTGGCTAAGAAAAATGTGTTCAGAAATTGTAAATAATATCTACTCGATTTAGGGAAAATATCTCAAGGGAAAGCTTTACGAACAACAACAACAACAAAAACTTAACCTGTCAAATGACTCCCCATTACTGTAGAAGGCATGAAGCCCTATGCAGAAATTTGAAGTAAAAGAAGCTCCTCTTTGACATCTTCCAAATTCTCCTTTCTTCAGCTACCTTCTCCCTTTTGGCCTTAAATCTGTCCTTCCCTATCCCTAGACATTAAGCATTCTATCATAGCATAGTGTTGGGAAGGATTTGAAGCTGATAAACTAGTTTACACTATGGTTTCAGTAAATTAATATGTTACCTTACTGAGGGGTATTAGCATTTTTTTTTTTTTTTTGCTTTTTGGAGGGCAGTTGGGGCTAAGTGACTTGCCAAGGTCATACGGCTAGTTTTGTGTTAAGCATCTGAGGCCGGATTTGAACTCAGGTCCTCCTGACTCCAGGGTTGGTGCTCTATTCACTGAGCCACCTAGCCACCCCTAGGTATTTGCATTTTTAAGGGGAATGTATGCTTCATCTGAAGGAATGACTTTCTAGTGGCAGATCAGCAGCATCGGTGGAGGGGATATCTTTGCCTCAAGGGACTTTTCTGATGTCTCTTAAATTATACCATAGAGACTTCTGACTAATTTTCTTATATTTAAGTTGGTTGTAGAGATCATTATTTCTTTACATAGCTGTTTGTATGTTATCTCCCTCATTAGACTGTGAGTCCCTTGAAAGCAAGGACTATTTTTGTTTTCCCTTTCTTTACATGCTTGGTGCTTAGCACAGGGCCTGACACATAGTGGGCAACTTGTGCTTCTTGATTATTTGATGATTAATTTGAATTATTTGTAAGACATTGGGTACATGTAAGACAGTGGATACCAAAAAATACAGGGACTAGATTGTTCCACAAATTTCCAATGCCAGAGAAGTAGGAGTTCTTTTGGTATCACAAGTAGTTCATGTTATTATTAGGTACCATTGATGGTGATGACAATATGAACAGTTTTAACGTCATTTAAGACTTGTAGAATTTTAACTTCACTAAATTCTGAGAAAACTGTTCTTGATTTTTTGAATAAACTTAAATATGTCTGTAGAAAAATAGCTTCTAAGGACTCTTAGACATGAAATGTTTCTCATGGAACACTTGGATGAGTTGAATGTAAAAGAATCAGAAACATACGGATTAAATTTCCCTTGACATACACTTGAGTTATAAAATTAAGAAACAGTGATTGGCAAAACACATTTGGAGATTTTGAAACATTTGAAAAGACATTCAAGATGTTTTGCTGAACTTAAAACAGGCCGGATTCTTCTATTCTGAATGTAGTGCACATACACACATATGCAGTGACACATCATGAGATCTCTGAGAAAGCAATTATTTCCTTACTTTTAAAATTTTAGCCAAAAGATTTGCTCTTCCTATTTTTCCCCTGTGACACTTCAAAACAAACCACCTAATCCTTCCTGATGTTAACGTTGAGGTTAATGCATCAGATTGTTTCTTGAATTTTCTGGGTTTTCTAATAAAACACTGTCAACAGAATTGTGAATTCATCCAACTACATTGGAAAACAGTTTGTAATTGTACTAGAAAAAAGTCACTAAACTGTACATAACCTCTGACCCACTGATGCCACCCCTGGGCATATACTGCAAAAAAACAAAGAAAGAGGGAAAAGCCCCATTTACACAAAAATCAATTTATATCACCACTTTTTGTGGTAGGAAAAAATGGAAAAAAAATTGGGTTGATACAACCAGTTGAGGATTATCTGAACAAACAGTATGGGATAGAATATTATTATTGTACATATGAATATCAATAATTCAGAGAAAATCAAGAATCAAATGAACCAATGTAGTACAAAGCAAGAAGACATAAGAGAACAAGGATAACAACAATATATATGGCAAAGAAAAAGAAGAGTAAATTACTTTGCATCAGAAGAATTGATAGACTTGAGCTCAAGTTCAAATTCCATCTCTACTACTTCCTGCCTGTGTGACCTTGGGCAAACCTATTAACTTCTCTGGGCCTCAGTTTCCTCATCTGTAAAAATAAAGGTGTTAGTCTACATGATCTCTGAGGTCCAGGTCTAAATCGATGATCACATGAATCATGATTAACATCCAGACCTATCTAGACTGCAGAAGATGGTGAAACATACCTCTCTCTTTCCAGTATCAAAGTGTTTGACTATATGTGGGAAATGAATATATATAATGATGTATGTGGCTAATGTATTGGCTTGTTTTGCTTAACTGTGCTTTGTAGTAAGGTAGGGAAGTGATATTGGGAGAAGATACAATTAAGGAGTGAGGGTCTTTTTAAAGGTATCAATCAAACATTTTAGTTTTTTTCTCATTTTTATGAATTTGAAAGCCCCAATAAGCACAAACATGCACATATAGGAATAAGAAAAGGAGGAGGAGGAGGTTGTATATGAAACCAAAGCATAAATCTCTATTATGTAGAGACTGGTCTTTTTAAAGTATGTAATAATTCAAGATGCTAGATCCAAGTTCTAAGCAGATCTCAGACAGTTACTAGCTAAGTGAGCCTGGGCAAGTTATTTAACTTCTGTCTAACTTCAGTTTCTTCATCTGTAAAATAGGGATAGGAATAGCACCTATCTCTCAGGGCTTTTATAAGCATAAAATGGGATAATATTTGCAAATGCTTTACAAAATTTCAAGTATTAATGTAAATGGTAGCTATTATTATTATTCCTTTATTAAAAAAAAACACTTCAGCTAAACGGACAGACACAAAGAAGCTATCTGAATATGTATGTATGTATGTATATATATAAATCCCCATATACATAGTTTTTCACCTCTTTTTTTTGCCTCTTTTTTTGGAGGGGGGAAGGTAGGGCAATTGGGGTTAAGTGACTTGCCCAAGGTCACATAGCTAGTTTTTTGTGTGTTAAGTGTCTCACTTAAACTCAGGTTTTAAGTTAAGTGTCTCACTTAAACTCAGAACAAACTCAGGTTCTCCTGATTCCAGGGCTGGTGCTCTATTCACTGTACCTCCTAGCCTCCCCTTCACCTCTCTTTTGAGAGGACTGAGGTGTGTTTCATTATTAGTTGTCATAACTAGTTATTAGTTGGTAACTGAAATTAACCAGAGTTCAACTACTTTATAGGGTTGTTTTCATTTACATTATTATAATTTGTCTTTTTTTTCTTCTGGATCTGCTTAAATAGATTTGGATCAGTTCATTCAGTTCCTCCCAATATTTCTCTGAATCCTTCCTATTCACAATTTATTTTGCTGTACTAATATCCCATTGCATTTTGTGGATACTTTCCCAAAAAGGGGGGGGTTGCATATAATTTCTTGGAAAAAAAAGGACAACTTTGAGTTACCCCCTTGGATCCACACAGTTGTAAAACATAATTAAATGGGAGCAATGCAGAGCTGGCAGTATTGTGGAGTCAAATGACTGTGTTCATTCATTACTGTTGAAACCACAAATGGATGGGTTTTTTTTTTGTTTATTTTTGAGCAAACTTGTAGTTCTTAATAAAGTGACAAAAATAACTATATTCTTTTACTCAAAAAGTTCACAATTGACAATATAAAAGGAAGATGTTACCAAAACAAATAATCCCTCACCCCTAAAAAAATTCATCTGTTCAAAGATTTTCATAGCAGTCTTTTGATAACTTAACAAAATAAAACTAGAATCACCAGCAATAAAGACAGCATTAAATAAATCAGCGTACACTGATCTAATGGAATACCACAGTGTTTTCAAGTCCATCAAGTATGAGGAATACAAGGAAGGCTGAAAAGACCTTCATGAAGTATTTCAAAGCAAGAAAAGCAGAAGGAGAATAAAGCAGACACTAGCTATCATCATGGGGACAGCAGAATGGACCTGGAATTTCATTGTTATGGGCAACTTTCTCTACCTATGCAATTTGGCAGTTTCTCTGCAATGGTAAATCTTAGAGAGCTGCAGAGCACTGAGGGGTTAAATCATTTCCCTAAGGTAAAAATCCAGTATGTGTCAGGGGCAGGTTTTGAATGCAGGTTATCCTATCACTGAAGTCAGCACTCTACACACTACCCATTGTTACCTCTCAACTATAGTCATATAAAATGAAAATGAAACGAGAAGAAATGCACAAAGGATATTGTTGAAAATCAGAAATAGACTGAAAAGATTTACTTTGTGCACTGAAATGAATTTGTATAAAAGCAAATAGTTCAAAAGCAAGTTTGATTATATCACTGTTTAATATTAAATTTATAATAAATCAGTAAAAAGATAGATTAAAGGAATGAATAAGACCTCTCAGAATCTAATATAAGAAGGCTGGGTATAGTCAAGATAACATGACATAAAATAGCTATAAGAAATACAATCCCTCCTTGTAGACAAAGAAGTATAATCTTGCCTTGTTTAAAGCAAAGGAAATATATGATAGTCCAGGATTGTACACATTTGCACAAAGTCATTTGTTAGCAATCGGGGTTAAGTAACTTGCTCAAGGTTACACGGCCAGTTATTTCTGGATGTGGTGCTGAGTGTCTGAGCCCGGGATTCGATCTCCAGGTCGTCCCAACACTGGAGCCGGTGCTCTTACTTGCTGAGCCACCTGGCCGCCCCTAAGCAATTGGAGTTAAGTAACTTGCTCAAGGTTACACGGCCAGGTGTTTCTGGGTGGGTGCTAAGTGTCTGAGCCCGGGATTCGATCTCCAGGTCAATCCTGACACTGGAGCGGTGCTCTAACTCTCTGTGCTACCTGGCCGCCCCCTAATCATTTGTTTTGATCTAGAAAAGGAGTATTCACCCTAGAAAAGAACTTTTTCAAACTAACAAGTATCCCCAAAGCTCTTAAAATATGATTCGTCTTAAATGAAATGTGTGCAAAATTTTTCAGGATTACCAGTATTTCCTAAATAAGGTACGTCTGTAGTTTCTCCTCAGCTTCTTTACATCTTGTTTACCATAGGTGAACTTAAAACTCAGAAAACCAGTCTTATGGCAAATCAGCATCTAACAGATTATGCCATTGTGTTTGCTGACATCTTATGACGTTGACCTGGCTGAGGGAAAATCAATAAAAGAGGAGAAAAAAGTGTGGGGAACATGACATAGATTAGTTTGAAATTCCACAGTAAAGAGAAAACCATGTTGGTTTCATCCATGGCCAGAGAACTTACTGTGAAAACTTCATCTAGCTGTTCCAAGTTATAAGTGCCACAGTCAAAAATGCTTGGTGATGAAAACCGTGCTAGGCTGTTACCTCTCATCCCCTGTGTGATACACCATCATGTGTGTAAGGACAATCATTCTGAAGAGTGTTCTGTTGTTTGTGGTGGTGCGGCCACAAGAGCAAGGATGCAGACAGCATCACCATATGGGTGTCTCTAAATAGGACATATGTTAGATGTCCTTAGGCATTAAAGCAATTATCAGGCAATTGTAGTGTAAATGTGATCTCTTTTGAAAAGTCACAGGGCAGAAGTTTTCCTCTTTGAAAGTAATTTTGTTCATTATACTATAAGAAGGATTCAGAAAACTAATATATGGTGAAACATGATTGTAAATGGGAACAACGTAATAATACAAGGTTGCTTTTATATGGCCTCTTTCTTCTATATGGCCTCACAAAGGTTTATAAGGAACAGGAAATGGAAACAGAATACTTCAGATCTTGGGACTGAGTCTGGCAATAAAAAATGGAGGAAATAATAGAATAATGTTTAAAAATTAATTCATAAAAGTGAGAGGCATGTTTTGGCAATTCATTGACTGGAAGACTGACTAGAAATCATAGGTGTGAAGGATTACTATAGAATGAGAAAACAATGTAGACATAATTGGCCTTTCTGTTGTGATTGTCCCAGTAAATGCAATGTCAATGTTTTCACTCTAAATATGCTATAATGTTGTTGTTGTTTTATCAAGCCATTAAAAAAATCAAGTATTTATCAAAATAGATTTAAGTAATGGATACCTTAGAAATATGAACTGCTAAGGAAAGGTAAACTATTAGGTATTATTTAATCAATTAACTAGCATTTATTAAGAACCTACTATGTGCCAAGCACTGTGGCAGGTACTGGAGATAGAAGTGCAAAGAATGAAATAATTCCTACTCACAAGGTATTTTCAATTTAATGGGGGATACAAGTATATCTATAACTATCTAAGTTTACACTTTATGTATGTGTGTATGTATATGTATATACAAATGTGTATACACATACATCATTTATATATAATTCATGTGCATATATGTATGTGTATAGTATAAATATAAAGCTAATAGATGCAAATAAATACAAGGTAGCTAAGTAAAAGCTAATTAGGAAGAGAGGACACTGCATTTGGGAGGGGAGGACAAGAAACAAAAGGTTTCATTCAGAAGACCATGCTTGAGTTACATCTTAAAGGTAGTAGAGGGACAAGGTATCATGTGCCAGGAACAGAAAAGGCCATTTTGGCTGGATCCCAGTGTGCAGAAGGGAAAGTAATTTAGAATGAAGCTGGAAAGATAAGTTGAATTCAAGTTTAAAATGCTCTGAAAGCAAAAACGGAGGGCTTTCTTTTCCTATCCTAAAGGCCATAGAAGATATTGGAATTGATGGGGTAGGGAGTCACTTGGTCAGATCTGAACTACAGGAAAATTACTGTAGCAACAGAATGTAGGATAGACTGGAGATGAGAGATGAGCTATAGATTGGTTGAAGTTCATTCTGGATGTTGAATCTTGTCCATCCACGGAAGTTGTGGCAAGGCTAGCACATAAATTTTTGAAGCCTTTGTACTTTCCATTCATAGTTGATTACTCCCTCTTATGGACATTCTGATAGGAACCTCTTCCTACCTACTCAATATATGCATAAGATTTTATTTTCACAGTGAAATACTTCTTTCTTTCAAGAAAGGAGGAGTGGGAGGGAGACAGAAATGTAGGAAGAGAGAGCAGGAGAGAGGAGAGAGAGAGAGAGAGAGAGAGAGACAGAGAGAGAGAGAGAGAGAGAGAGAGAGAGAGAGAGAGAGAGAGAGAGAGAGAGAGAGAGAGAGAGAGA